>NC_091378.1:16421654-16441654 GCF_038502225.1 Cherax quadricarinatus | reverse complement strand
GGAACTTGTAATCCCATTCATTGATAACTGGGACCTATTCTTTGGTAAACGTGATATGTATGCAAGGGATGGGGTTCATCTCTCTGGGGATTGAGTGGTTCCATTAGCCAATTCAATTGAGAGGGTAATTGATGACTTGTCTAGGAGTTTAAACTGATAGTTATAGAGGTATGGGTGTTTGTGGGAAACAATCAGGCTGTAGCATTAGGGTTAAAAACAGCAGTTATTACCAGGATACCTCAGGGATATGTTTAAAAGACAATATTCAAAATAAAGTTGCTAGTAATGGCAAATCAATTGATCAACAAAGAGAGATAGTAGAGGGCAACGAGTGACTAGTTCCCTTAAGATTTACTATACAAATAGTAGGAGTCTAAGAAATAAGATAGATGAGCTAAGATTACTTGCAAATGTAGGTAATACAGATATTATTGGTATAGGAGAGACCTGGTTCAACCTGAAAGATAGAGAAATGCCTTCTGAATGCAACGTACAGGGTTATAAACTATTCCACAATGATAGGGTCAACAGGCAGGGTGGTGGAGTGGCGATGTTAGTCAGAGAAAATTTAAATTGTTGTCTTAGACATGATATAAAATTAGAAACATCCAACGCAGAATCTGTTTGGCTACAGTTTCTCGAAGGTCGTGACAAATTAATTTTGGGTGTGATTTATAGGCCCCCAAACCTTGATAATGAGTGCAGTAAGCTGTTATGGGACAAAATTCATGAGGTACCAAGATATGAAAATGTTGTGATAATGGGAGATTTAAACTTTACACAAATTGATTGGAACAATATGACAGGAAATTTTGAGTCTAGTGACTTTCTTGATACGGTTCAGGATTGCTTTTTAGAACAGTTTGTGCCAGAACCAACTAGAGGAAACAATCTGCTTGACTTGATTCTTGCCAACAAAGATTCACTAATTAATAATCTTGAGGTTAATGATGAGCTTGGGGAAAGTGATCACAAATCACTTAGTTTCAATATATCATGGAATTACCCAGATAACTGCAATCAAATCTCTGTCCCAGATTTTCGCTTGGCCGACTTCATTGGACTG
The DNA here is from genome assembly GCF_038502225.1 of Cherax quadricarinatus. Taxonomy (NCBI): domain Eukaryota; kingdom Metazoa; phylum Arthropoda; class Malacostraca; order Decapoda; family Parastacidae; genus Cherax; species Cherax quadricarinatus. Next base: position 16,440,588 of record NC_091378.1, on the reverse strand, counting down.
AAAAATTACCTGGGTGGGCTAAATTGGGATGTCCTGCCTATGGGTCAGGTAGGTGATCTTGGTTGCCAATATGACGTTTTTCAGAGCATAGTTCTAGCTGTCCAGACAACTTCTGTTCCGAATAGGGAAATTAGATCTAACAAAAATTATCCCAAATGAATGAACAATAGATTAAAACATCTCAATGATCAAAAGAGAGGCATATATAGGCGTATCAAAAGAGGGGATTGGCAGTTAAGAAATCAATATATTCAATTAAAGAGAGAAATAAAGAAAGGAATAAGGAAAGCAAAAAGGGATTATGAGGCTAAGGTCTCAAGGGATTCAAAGACTAACCCAAAAGGGTTCTTTCAGGTATACAGAAGTAAGATTAGGGACAAGACTGATCCACTTAAGAGTAACTCTGGTCAGATCACTGACAGTGATAAGGATATGTGTGAAATTTTCAATTCTTACTTTATCTCAGTTTTCACCCAGGAAAATACTAGCGATATTCCTGAAATAATAGATTATTTAGAACAGGATGATAATAAACTATGCACGATTGCGGTAACTAGTGACTTGGTCCTCAGACAAACAGAGAAACTAGAACCTAACAAATCCCCAGGGCCCTGATGAACTGTTTGTAAGGATGTTAAAGGAATGTAAAGAGGAAATAGCATACCTTTGGCTAATCTTTTTAACATATCACTACAAACTGGCACAGTGCCTGATGAGTGAAAAATGGCAAATGTAATACCTGAAATTGAGAGACATGTGCAACATCTGGGTATCTTTGTTGTAGACGTTTCGCCATCCAGTGGTTTTATCAATACAAATTCCAGGACATAACTTGAAAACAGGAGAACTATGTACAGAAGATGAGGTAATCAGTCCCTCAACCTAGCAGTAGGTGCGAAGAGCACCGTAGTCGTGGAGATTCTGAAGCAGAAGCAAGGCGCCTGACGCTTATATAGTAACGTCAGGTGGAAATGGGACGGGTAGCAGACGAGGGCATATTCACTGGAAGGCGGGATTCCTCAGTGGAAGTAGGTCCTACCCAAAGAGATGGGTTAGTTGTAGTAGTAGTTGTCGTAGTCGTGAAGGTTATGTACATGTCCTCAGAATCAAGATTCCATGATGCAGTGTCTGACAAGTTGTGCAAGAATGGTATACAATACCGACAAGATGAAATTGAGACATGTGCAACATCTGGGTATCTTTATTGTAGACGTTTCGCCATCCAGTGGTTTTATCAATACAAATTCCAGGACACAACTTGAAGACAGGAGAACTATGTCTTCAAGTTATGTCCTGGAATTTCTATTGATAAAGCCACTGGATGGCGAAACGTCTACAATAAAGATACCCAGATGTTGCACATGTCTCAATTTCATCTTGTCTGTATTGTATATCATTCTTGTACAAATGTAATACCTATTTACAAGGCAGGTGACAGGTCCTTGGCTTCGAACTATAGACCAATAAGCCTTACCTCCATAGTGGGAAAATTTATGGAATCAATAATTGCCGAAGCAATTCGTAGCCACCTTGACAGCACAAATAGATTAATGAATCTCAACACGGTTTAACAAAGGGGCGTTCCTGTCTTACGAATTTACTAACTTTTTTCACTAAGGTGTTTGAAGAGGTAGATCATGGTAATGAATATGATATTGTGTTATTGGACTTCAGTAAGGCTTTCGATAGAGTTCCACACCAGAGGCTATTGAGGAAACTTAAGGCACACTGAATAGGAGAAGAATTTTTTTCCTGAGTAGAGGCATGGCTGACAAATAGGCAGCAGAGAGCTTGCATAACTGGGGAGAAATCAGAATGGGGGCACGTCACAAGCGGTGCTCCTCAGGGGTCAGTGCTGGTCCCGTTGTTGTTCACAATTTACATAAACGACATGGATGAGGAAATAAATAGCGACATAAGCAAATTTGCTGATGACACAAAAATAGGCCGTTCAATTCATTCTAATGAGGACATTAGAGCACTCCAGGATGATTTGAATAGACTGATGCAGTGGTCGGAGAAGTGGCAGATGCAGTTTAATATTGACAAATGCAAAGTTCTAAATGTTGGACAGGAAAATAACCATGCGACATGTAAACTAAATGCAGATCTTAATACTACTAATTGCGAAAAAGATTTAGGAGTTCTGGTTAGCAGTAATCTAAAACCAAGACAACAGTGCATTAGTGTTCGCAATAAAGCTAACAGAATTCTTGGCTTCATATCTAGAAGTATAAATAATAGAAGTCCTCAGGTTGTTCTTCAACTCTATATATCCTTGGTTAGGCCTCAACTAGACTATGTTGCTCAGTTCTGGTCACTGTATAACACAATGGATATAAATGCTCTGGAAAATGTACAGAGGAGGATGATCCCATGTATCAGAAATCTTCCCTATGAGGATAGACTGAGGCCCTGAATCTGCACTCTCTCGAAAGGAGTAGAATTAGGGGGGATATGATCGAGGTGTATAAATGGAAAACAGGAATAAATAAAGGGGATGTAAGTAGCGTGCTGAAAATTTCCAGCCAAGCCAGGACTCGCAGCAATGGTTTCAAGTTGGAAAAATTCAGATTCAGGAAGGATATAGGAAAGCACTGGTTTGGTATTAGAGTTGTGGATGAGTGGAGCTCCCGAGGCTGGAACGTTGTGTATTTTTAAAAATAGGTTAGATAAATACATGAGTTGGTGTCGGTGGGTGTGAGTTGGACCTGACTAGCTTGTGTTACTAGGTCTGATGCCGTGCTCCTTCCTTAAGTGAAGTTGACCAGACTGGGTGGGTCATTGGGCTAATCCGGGGGCGGGGGGAGACATGGACCTGCTCCGCATGAGTCAGTAGGCCTGTTGCAGTGTTCTTTCTCTTTCTTATGTGTAAGGAAACACGTCCGATCTTTCCAACCCTTCGCCGGGAATCGAATCCGGACACTCGCCGTCTGAACGAGAGTTTTTGCCACCATGCCATGGGGCAGTAAAACTAAAAAAGATGAGATAATCAGTCCCTCTGCGTTGGAGTTCGTGAAGTGTACCCTAGTCTTGAAGACTCTGAAGTACAGGAATGAAAACTGGTGTTTATATACTGGCAAGAGGTGAGGGGGCGTGTAGATGAATCAGGCATTGTGACTGGTTGTCTTACCAGAGGGATGGACCAGTAATACTTAAGGTTATTGAGATGTCTTCTGAATCTATATAGTTCTGTCTTCTCTTTGTCTTTGAATTTGTATTGATAAATCCACTGGTGCAGCGTCTACCTGGAGAGAGTTCCGGGGGTCAGCGCCCCCGCGGTCCGGTCTGTGACCAGACCTCTACATTAAAGACACCACAGATTTTGCACATGTGTCAAATTCTTTATCTTATTGGTATTGTATTCCACTTATTTACGACATTAATCTCGGTATGTATTAATGGTATTCATCTTGGCTACGGTGCTGATCACCACTGAAGCCACTGGTTGGCGAAACGTCTACAGAATCAAGATATCCAGATGTTGCACCTGTGTCTGTCTAGTTCATGACATTAATCTCACTGTTAGGTACAAGGACACAAGTACAAATAATATAACATTTTAAGTGTCAACGTTCCGTTCTTCAGCCCCACAAGAGAGATTCCTTGACGCTGGTGAGAGGCTCTTAATCTAGGGAATTGGATCTGTGCTCCAGTTCCCTGAATTGAGCCTGAATGCCTCCCATCCCCCCTCACTTGTGATGTGTAATCCTACGGTTTAGCGCTCCCCCATGATTATAATCATAATCTGCTCTTCAGGAGTTTTGCATATATATAGGTAAAGAGTGAGGTGCAAAGCATAATATAGTCGTTGTAGGTAGTAGCAGTAGTTGAATACTAATGGTGGTGGTAATAGTAGTAGTAGAAGTAATAGCTATGTGATGGGGATGTTTACTGTTTTGAGAAGAATTCTTGCTAATACTTCAGAGATGGTGAAGCTGCCTTTATTCGGTTTGTGTTAGAAATAGCGATTAATGATGATTCAAGGCATTTACGTCTAGTCGGGTGCTGTTAAATTTCATCAGGTGGTAGAATTCCGAGGTTGTAGGCAGACGTTGTTCAAGTTATCATTCGTACATGCGTTAGTGTTCATTGAGACACGTTCGAGGTCTCTTGCTGTTTCACCTACGTATATTCTGTCGCAGCCTTCACAAGGGATAGTATAAACCACTCTGTTGATTAGTTCAATGTTATTCAATTTCGTCCTAATCAGATCTTTTATGGAAGTGCTAGATGCGATGATGACTCCAGCGTTAGCTGTAGAAAATTATTATAACTCTGTAAGGAGTGGTGTTAATGCGTGAGAATTTATGAACTGAAGGGATTTTTTCTTAGTCTTTCATGAAAAAATGATAGAGAATGTAGCTCAGTGAAGGTTTGGTGTATATATGTACATTCCTCGACAAGAAACTCCTGACTACAGATTCAGTATGCTTTATGGATAACACCAAGGATGATGCCTCTTTTGGTCTTAATATCTTGACTGAAATAGAAGTGTGTGAGATCGGTTTTGTTTGTAGGTTTCTTGTAAGCATGAAACCTTAGTGTTATCCACTTTGTGAATGAGGACGTCTAGAAAATGTAACTTGTCATTGGACTCTTCTAGTGTAAACTGGATAGCCGGTTCAACATCGTTGATTCTTGCCTGAAGATTCCGCACATCTCAACGTTTCGGAGTTTTTATGAGGACGTCGCCCACATAACGTAACCAAATGACGCTGGTGGGGATGTTGGTGAAGTGTTCAGCTTCCTGGTGCTCCATATACAAGTTGGCTAAGACGGCACTGATGGGGGACCCCATTCCCATACCATAGGTTTATTTGCAGAGAGACTTACTGAAAGAAAAGCGGTTGAAATTATTGCAGAGTTCAATCAGGTTAACGTAACCTCCGGGAGGTAGAGGAAGATTAAGGTTTTGATTGACTTTACGCCGGAGAAAGTCAATTGACTTGTGTGGTGAGTACTTTAGTGAAGAGGGAAGTTACATCCAACTTCTGTTAAAAAGAGAGACAACTTCGTTGACCTGCATCACAATCACTTCTCACACAACAGAAGTGCAACATGAAGGGTGAATACAGCTTCCCATCAGAGACCAAATCTGAATAGAAATCACATTTTCATAATATATTCTTCCCTAGCTCGGATTCAAAATGATAAACAAGACCCTTGTGCAACATTTCTGGAACTTTATTCTGGACACGTTTCGCCAGTGGCTTCGTCAGTTCAATGCAGAGAAAGGTGGGATATGAGTAGGATTTTAAAGTAATCAGTCCCTCAGCCTGGAGTTGAAGCATATGGAGTAGAATTTTAAAGTAATCAGTCCCTCAGCCTGGAGTTGGAGCATATGGAGTAGAATTTTAAAGTAATCAGTCCCTCAGCCTGGAGTTGAAGCATATGGAGTAGAATTTTAAAGTAATCAGTCCCTCAGCCTGGAGTTGGAGCATATGGAGTAGAATTTTAAAGTAATCAGTCCCTCAGCCTGGAGTTGGAGCATATGGAGTAGAATTTTAAAGTAATCAGTCCCTCAGCCTGGAGTTGAAGCATATGGAGTAGAATTTTAAAGTAATCAGTCCCTCAGCCTGGAGTTGAAGCATATTCACGGAGATGAGGATTATCTACGGCAAACAGATTAGGTGGAGCAATAATAGGCGGAGCCACTAGTGGAAAACCCTGCTAGTTGAACTAGGTCGTTCCTAACAAACAAAAAGGAACAATACCATAACTGGAACAATACACAAATAACCCGCACATAAGACAGAAATTTGTAACGACGATTCGGTCAGACTTGGACCATTAACTAGCGTCAATAGTTTTCCTAAATTATTTATTTGGTTCCAAGATGACTGGTGTGCTCTTATTTTATTTACAGGATGCACACTGTTAGGTGTGTGAACTACTTATGTCCCACTACCAGTACACAGTGGCACCTACAAAAAAAAAGAATGTACATAGTTTATATATTGTGATAACTGTGCTGCGAATAGTTTAGAAAAGCGACAAGTTGAAGAATGAGGTGCATGTTGGATCAAAATGTTTCTGCTTCTTAGGTGCGACTTATTTCTGTATTTATTTGCTTATTATGCAATTTATTTTTATTCTGAAAGATAAGATAAGATAAGATTTCGTCCGGATTTTTAACCCCGGAGGGTTAGCCACCCAGGATAACCCAAGAAAGTCAGTGCGTCATCGAGGACTGTCTAACTTATTTCCATTGGGGTCCTTAATCTTGTCCCCCAGGATGCGACCCACACCAGTCGACTAACACCCAGGTACCTATTTGCTGCTAGGTGAACAGGACAACAGGTGTAAGGAAACGTGTCGAAATGTTTCCACCCGCCGGGAATCGAACCCGGGCCCTCCGTGTGTGAAGCGGGAGCTTTAGCCACCAGGCCACCGGGCCACAAAACTGTGGAGAAAATGGCCGCTCTCGTTCTGACAGACTTAAAGAACACATAAGTGTTAGATTTGCCTACACCAATAATGCAGTTTTCTGTCATGTTAAAGATCACAGTCATCCTATTGACTGGTCCTCTGCTTAAACTGTCTACCTACTTCTAGCCGCCGCAGTCGCCATCTTGTTGAAGCATCCCTTATACTCTACTTTCCTAAAATGAATCTTAGTCGTGGGTTTGTCTCTGTAGATGCCTTCCTTTCTTTTTACATTGTCAGATGTTCCAGACTTCAAAATACTTGTGACTTGCCCTGATTTTTATCTCCTTCTCTTCTTTCCTCTTCTCCTTTCCTTCGTCTTTTCTTTCTTCTGTCTAGATGTGTTCTGTCCTCTGAGCTTTTTTCCCTGTTGTGTTTTTAGTCCTTCCCTCAAGCACCATTAGCTCTAGTGCACTGCTCCTTCTCTTTTTGTCTTTTAACCATAGACTACCTCCACTACTACTACTTTTGCTACTACTACTGCTTCTACTGCTACTATTACTGTATCCACTACCTCCACCACTACTCTTTTTATTCTACTTTCTACTTCGTTCCTCTGGGCCTGGCTTCCCTCTTGTATACATATGGCTGCATCCCTTCGAAGGAGGCTCACCAGGGAGACAACTCTAGCTAGAATGAGATGGCACCAGTGCCAGGTGCCAGAAAATATGAAGGCATATTATTAAAACAGGATAAGCAAGTATATAAATACCCATCAGCGTTGAATATTTAGTAAACATCAGAGCAACCACAGCATTAGTGACAAGTCAAATATATCCAACATACCATCAAACACCATATCGTATCATCATAAAAGACTTTGATATTCTGATCTCAAAAGTATCTGGCATGAATCAGCAGGAAAATTCATTTCGTTGTATGAAAGAAAATGGATCTAAGGAAAGAAGCAAGAGGAAAATCTTATTTCAAGAGGCTGACCCACCTAATCCTTAGGTAAACACAGGTTTATCCGTAAGTGTAAGTGGGAGCAACAGAGCCGGAGTACTCCTCAGTTTGTCAGTGTAGAACAGTATTTACGACAGACATACTTGTTTAGATAGGAATATGGCTTCAGACTGATGAAAGTTAAGACACTTGTGCAACATCTGGTTATCTTTATTGTAGACGTTTCGCCATCCAGTGGCTTTATCAATACAGATAACCAGATGTTGCATAAGTGTTTTAACTTTCATCTTGTCGGTACTGTATACCTGTCTTGCATGGCTTCAGACTGTGTACAATGCCTTCAACTCTAAATGAATTGAATTTCCATAAACTGAATCAAATATACCGAACGGTTTTCATGTTTTGTAATTACCGATTCTAAATTTGCTTTTCTTACACACTTAGCAATTATAAATCATGATAAACATTTCCTTTACAACTAAAAATATAGTTTGGGGTTGAATTCCTATCTGAACTTGTTGGACTCTTGTAAATGCAATTCTACACTGAAGAGTTGAGGAACAATCAGGTTCCGCTGTTCTTACCTACCCTTACAGATAAACCAGTGTTTACCTAAGCGTTAGGTAGGTCAGCCATTGAATATAGGATAGTTTCCCTCTTTCCTCTTCCCGTAAACTCATTTTCTTTTTACGAGACCAAAGGAATTTTCCTGCTCTTTGATGCCACGTATTCTTAAAGCAGAATATTAAAGACTTTTAAAATGATACGATATGGAGTCTGACTGCAAGTTGGTGATAACTGGCACGTCACTAATGTTGTAGTCACTATGGCATTAACTAAACATTCAATGCTGGCACTTGTCTTCCTGACACCATCTCATTGCAGCTAGAGCCGTTACCCTGAACAAATATACTTAGACTTCCTACTCATTTCTGCAACATTGCAAGCTCCTGAAGACGTTGATTGCAACATGAAAGATCTAGTTATCATTCAGCTGCATAAGATCTATTATTACTAATGTCGCTTTGAGGATAAATCATAACCATTTTAAGCAAAAATAGCATTTAAACACTCGATACCTAAGATCTATAATCGCTCGTAGCTCCAAAGAAATTTATTCGCAAACCATCGTATCTACGAAAATCGCCTTTATGCAATCACTCATAAGTACCATATTCAGATAAGGCGCAGGAATCAAGGTGAATGTACCTGTCAAGTCAGTCTGGGTCTTATACCGGGTGTCCTTAGGTGCGATAATTTTATATATAATATATATATATATATATATATATATATATATATATATATATATATATATATATATATATACATAAATAGGTAGTAGGTTGGTAGATTGGTCTGGGTCTTATACCGGGTGTCCTTAGGTGCGATAATTTTATATATAATATATTTTTTTTTTTTTTTATTATCACACCGGCCGATTCCCACCAAGGCAGGGTGGCCCGAAAAAGAAAAACTTTCACCATCATTCACTCCATCACTGTCTTGCCAGAAGGGTGCTTTACACTACAGTTTTTAAACTGCAACATTAACACCCCTCCTTCAGAGTGCAGGCACTGTACTTCCCATCTCCAGGACTCAAGTCCGGCCTGCCGGTTTCCCTGAATCCCTTCATAAATGTTACTTTGCTCACACTCCAACAGCACGTCAATATATATATATATATATATATATATATATATATATATATGTATATATATATATATATGTATATATATATATATATATATATATATATATACATAGGTAGTAGGTTGGTAGACAGCAACCGCCCAGGGAGGTACTACCGTCCTGCCAAGTGAGTGTAAAACGAAAGCCTGTAATTGTTTTACATGATGGTAGGATTGCTGGTGTCCTTTTTTCTGTCTCATGAACATGCAAGATTTCAGGTACGTCTTGCTACTTCTACTTACACTTAGGTCACACTACACATACATGTACAAGCACATATATACACACCCCTCTGGGTTTTCTTCTATTTTCTTTCTAGTTCTTATTCTTGTTTATTTCCTCTTATCTCCATGGGGAAGTGGAACAGAATTCTTCCTCCGTAAGCCATGCGTGTTGTAAGAGGCGACTAAAATGCCGGGAGCAAGGGGCTAGTAACCTCTTCTCCTGTATATATTACTAAATGTAAAAGGAGAAACTTTTGTTTTTCCTTTTGGGCCACCCCACCTCAGTGGGATACGGCCGGTGTGTTGAAAGAAGAAAGATATATACATAACCATAGACATACTGCACTAGGCCTCTTGACCTATATCTGCTGTAGTGGAAGACTTGTGATTAAGTCGACACAATGTTGTCTTGACAAGGGAAGCGCCGTCATGTATAGGTCTTCTCGTTGTCTAGGTCGTCTTCTTAGACAAGGTTAGATTCATTAGACGAGGTCATTCTCGTTGAACGAGGTCAGGAGCACTTCAGATCTTGATAGAGCGAGAAATAGTTCACTGTGTCTTGGTCCATTATGGTGGTGGCCCACCACAATACCTAGTGTACCGGTTCACTGCAATATCTGTTTCACCGGTCCACCACAATAAGTAGTGTACCAGTCCACGGCAATACCTAGTGTATCGGTCCACCACAATACCTAGTGTACCGGTTCACTGCAATATCTATTTCACCGGTCCACCACAATACCCATCTAGTGCACCAGTCCACGGTAATATCTAGTGTATCGGTCCACCACAATACCTGGTGTATCGGTCCACCACAATACCTAGTATATTGGTCCACGGCAATATCTAGTGTACCAGTCAACCACAATAATGTACCAGTCTACGACAAGAGCTAGTGTACTGGTCCACCACAGTACCTCTTTAGTGTACCGGTCCACCACAATACCAGTACACTGGTCTGCCACAATAAAGTATCGGTCCTCGACAATATCTAGTGTACCGGTCCACCACAATACCTATCTAGTGTACCGGTCCACCGCAATACTATCTAGTGTACCGGTCCACCGCAATACCTATCTAGTGTACCGGCCCACCGCAATACTATCTAGTGTACCGGTCCACCGCAATACCTATCTAGTGTACCGGTCCACCGCAATACCTATCTAGTGTACCGGTCCACCGCAATACTATCTAGTGGACCGGTCCACCTACCGGTCCACTCCTTTTGGTCGACTGCAAAGAAAACGATCTTTGAATATTCAAATTTATTCATGAAATTACAGAGGCAGCGTCGGCGGCCCGGGCCATGAACCTGCTACACCATCCCACCAAACTACGCAATTATCGCACCTAAGGACACCCAGCATAAGACCCAGACTGACTTGACAGGTACATTCACCATGATTCCTGCGCCTTATCTGAATATGGTACTTATGAGTGATTGCATAAAGGCGATTTTCGTAGATACGATGTTTTGCGAATAAATTTCTTTGGAGCTACGAGCGATTATAGATCTTAGGTATCGAGTGTTTAAATGCTATTTTTGCTTAAAATGGTTATAATTTATACTCATAGAGACATTAGTAATAATAGATCTTATGCAGTAAGTACATAAAGGATATTTTTACCTATCATGCACTGGTATTCCCTCAAAAATATACAAGTGATTATCGATCTTAAGTACTAAGAGCATAGAGGTTATTATCGTAGACAAGATGTTTAGGATACTTATTCATGGAGCTACAAGCGATTATAGCTTTTATGTAGCGGGTTCCTAAGGGTGATTTTCACACACAACATTCTTAGTACATATCTTCAAGAACATTTGAGTGATTATAGGTCCTATGTAGGGTGTCCTTAGAGGCGATTTTGAAGGAAAATAATCTATTTCACTGTCACAGAATCAGAATTATTGAACATTTGAAGATCACAATTTTGATTGTGTTCATCAGTATGATTATTATTATTATTATTATTATTATTATTATTATCATTATTATTATTATTATCATCATTATTATTATTATTATTATTATTATTATTATTATTATTATTATCATTATCATTATTATTAGTATTATTATTATTATTATCATTATTATTATTATTATTATTATTATTATTATTATCATTATCATTATTATTATTATTATTATTATTATTATTATTATTATTATCATTATTATTATTATTATTATCATTATTATCATTATTATTATTATTATTATTATCATTATTATCATTATTATTATTATTATTATTATTATTATTATTATCATTATTATTATTATTATTATCATTATTATCATTATTATTATTATTATTATTATTATCATTATCATTATTATTAGTATTATTATTATTATTATCATTATCATTATTATTATTATTATTATTATTATTATCATTATCATTATTATTATTATTATTATTATTATTATTATTATTATTATTATTATCATTAGTATTATTATTATTATTATCATTATCATTATTATTATTATTATTATTATTATCATTATCATTATTATTATTATTATTATTATTATTATTATTATTATTATCATTATTATTATTATTATTATCATTATTATCATTATTATTATTATTATTATTATTATTATCATTATTATCATTATTATTATTATTATTATTATTATTATCATTATTATCATTATTATTATTATTATTATTATTATTAGTCATCTTATTATCGTTATTAATTTTATTTCATATTATTGTCATTATCATTATAATTATTGTCATTATTATTATTGTCATTATTATTATTATAATTATTATTGTCATTGTCATTATTATTATTATTATTATTATTATTATTATTGCCACTTTGGTGTAATTCTTATTAATTTTGTTGCTTATTTTGTTGTTGTTATTGATGTTCTTTGTTTGTGCTGTTTTTGCTGTTTTTGTTGTTGTTGTTGTTGTTGTTACTGGGTGTGATTTTCTTGGTTTTGTTTTTATTGCTACGTTTGTTTTTTTTATTTTTTTGTTGATGGTATTGTTTTTGTTGTTTTTGTTATTGATGTTATGTTGTTGAGCTGTTGTTGTTGTTGTTGTTTGTTGTTGTTGTTGTTTGTTGTTGTTGTTGTTTGAGTGAGGATAGTTGGGGAGTAGTGAGGATTGTTGGGGAGTAGTGAGGATATGTGGGGAGTAGTGAGGATTGTTGGGGAGTAGTGAGGATAGTTGGGGAGTAGTGAGGTTAGTTGGGGAGTAGTGAGGATTGTTGGGGAGTAGTGAGGATAGTTGGGGAGTAGTGAGGTTAGTTGGGGAGTAGTGAGGATTGTTGGGGAGTAGTGAGGATAGTTGGGGAGTAGTGAGGATTGTTGGGGAGTAGTGAGGATTGTTGGGGAGTAGTGAGGATATGTGGGGAGTAGTGAGGATAGTTGGGGAGTAGTGAGGATATGTGGGGAGTAGTGAGGATAGTTGGGGAGTAGTGAGGATAGTTGGGGAGTAGTGAGGATAGTTGGGGAGTAGTGAGGATATGTGGGGAGTAGTGAGGATATGTGGGGAGTAGTGAGGATATGTGGGGAGTAGTGAGGATATGTGGGGAGTAGTGAGGATAGTTGGGGAGTAGTGAGGATAGTTGGGGAGTAGTGAGGATATGTGGGGAGTAGTGAGGATAGTTGGGGAGTAGTGAGGATAGTTGGGGAGTAGTGAGGATAGTTGGGGAGTAGTGAGGATTGTTGGGGAGTAGTGAGGATAGTTGGGGAGTAGTGAGGATAGTTGGGGAGTAGTGAGGATAGTTGGGGAGTAGTGAGGATTGTTGGGGAGTAGTGAGGATAGTTGGGGAGTAGTGAGGATTGTTGGGGAGTAGTGAGGATAGTTGGGGAGTAGTGAGGATAGTTGGGGAGTAGCGAGGATAGTTGGGGAGTAGTGAGGATAGTTGGGGAGTAGTGAGGATAGTTGGGGAGTAGCGAGGATAGTTGGGGAGTAGTGAGGATTGTTGGGGAGTAGTGAGGATTGTTGGGGAGTAGTGAGGATTGTTGGGGAGTAGTGAGGATAGTTGGGGAGTAGCGAGGATAGTTGGGGAGTAGTGAGGATTGTTGGGGAGTAGTGAGGATAGTTGGGGAGTAGTGAGGATTGTTGGGGAGTAGTGAGGATTGTTGGGGAGTAGTGAGGATAGTTGGGGAGTAGTGAGGATAGTTGGGGAGTAGTGAGGATTGTTGGGGAGTAGTGAGGATTGTTGGGGAGTAGTGAGGATAGTTGGGGAGTAGTGAGGATTGTTGGGGAGTAGTGAGGATAGGGAGTAGTGAGGATAGTTGGGGAGTAGTGAGGATTGTTGGGGAGTAGTGAGGATAGTTGGGGAGTAGCGAGGATAGTTGGGGAGTAGCGAAGATAGTTGGGGAGTAGTGAGGATAGTTGGGGAGTAGCGAGGATATGTGGGGAGTAGTGAGGATAGTTGGGGAGTAGTGAGGATAGTTGGGGAGTAGTGAGGATAGTTGGGGAGTAGTGAGGATAGCTGGGGAGTAGCGAGGATAGTTGGGGAATAGCGAGGATAGTTGGGGAGTAGTGAGGATAGTTGGGGAGTAGTGAGGATAGTTGGGGAGTAGCGAGGATAGTTGGGGAGTTGCGAGGATAGTTGGGGAGTAGTGAGGATAGTTGGGGAGTAGCGAGGATAGTTGGGGAGTAGTGAGGATAGTTGGGGAGTAGTGAGGATAGTTGGGGAGTAGTGAGGATAGTTGGGGAGTAGTGAGGATAGTTGGGGAGTAGTGAGACTAGTTGGGGAGTAGTGAGGATAGTTGGTGAGTAGCGAGGATAGTTGGGGAGTAGCGAAGATAGTTGGGGAGTAGTGAGGATAGTTGGGGAGTAGCGAGGATATGTGGGGAGTAGTGAGGATAGTTGGGGAGTAGTGAGGATAGTTGGGGAGTAGCGAGGATAGTTGGGGAGTAGCGAGGATAGTTGGGGAGTAGTGAGGATAGTTGGGGAGTAGCGAGGATAGTTGGGGAGTAGCGAGGATAGTTGGGGAGTAGCGAGGATAGTTGGGTAGTAGTGAGGATATGTGGGGAGTAGAGAGTATAGTTGGGGAGTAGTGAGGATAGTTGGGGAGTAGTGAGGATAGTTGGGGAGTAGTGAGGATAGTTGGGGAGTAGCGAGGATAGTTGGGGAGTGGTGAGGATAGTTGGGGAGTAGTGAGGATAGTTGGGGAGTAGCGAGGATAGTTGGGGAGTAGTGAGGATAGTTGGGGAGTAGTGAGGATATGTGGGGAGTAGTGAGGATAGTTGGGGAGTAGTGAGGATATGTGGGGAGGGGTGAGGATAGTTGGAGAGTAGTGAGGATAGTTGGGGAGTAGTGAGGATATGTGGGGAGTAGTGAGGATAGTTGGGGAGTAGTGAGGATAGTTGGGGAGTAGTGAGGATAGTTGGGGAGTAGCGAGGATAGTTGGGGAGTAGCGAGGATAGTTGGGGAGTAGCGAGGATAGTTGGGGAGTAGTGAGGATATGTGGGGAGTATTGAGGATAGTTGGGGAGTAGTGAAGATAGTTGGGTAGTGAGGATATGTGGGGAGTAGTGAGGATAGTTGGAGAGTAGCGAGGATAGTTGGGGAGTAGTGAGGATAGTTGGGGAGTAGTGAGGATAGTTGGGGAGTAGTGAGGATAGTTTGGGAGTAGCGAGGATAGTTGGGGAGTAGTGAGGATATGTGGGGAGTAGTGAGGATAGTTGGGGAGTAGTGAGGATAGTTGGGGAGTAGTGAGGATAGTTGGGGAGTAGTGAGGATAGTTGGGGAGTAGTGAGGATAGTTGGGGAGTAGTTAGGATATGTGGGGAGTAGTGAGGATAGTTGGGGAGTAGCGAGGATAGTTGGGGAGTAGTGAGGATATGTGGGGAGTAGTGAGGATATGTGGGGAGTAGTGAGGATATGTGGGGAGTAGTGAGGATAGTTGGGGAGTAGTGAGGATATGTGGGGAGTAGTGAGGGTAGTTGGGGAGTAGTGAGGATAGATGGGGAGTAGTGAGGATAGATGGGGAGTAGTGAGGATATGTGGGGAGTAGTGAGAATAGTTGGAGAGTAGTGAGGATAGTTGGGGAGTAGCGAGAATAGTTAGGGAGTAGCGAGGATAGTTGGGGAGTAGCGAGGATAGGTGGGGAGTAGTGAGGATAGTTGGGGAGTAGCGAGGATAGTTGGGGAGTAGTGAGGATAGGTGGGGAGTAGTGAGGATAGGTGGGGAGTAGTGAGGATAGATGGGTAGTAGCGAGGATAGTTGGGGAGTAGCGAGGATAGTTGGGAAGTAGCGAGGATAGTTGGGGAGTAGTGAGGATAGTTGGGGAGTAGTGAGGATAGTTGGGGAGTAGCGAGGATAGTTGGGGAGTAGCTAGGATAGGTGGGGACTAGGCCTACATATCAGTCAAGCTGACCATGAACACGAGGAGTCAGTCTATCAACATGCTTCTCCATCAACATTATAAGCTTCATTACCAACGTTAGTGAACTAACGCACTGGTTCAACAACACTCAGTCCCCACGTAATCATCATTGTTGGGATACTTTAATAACAGGACTCCACAGAATTTTTCAAGAATTGCTGACCACATCTCCTGGGTGCAAGGACCCACGCAAGATAAATGACATGTGTCGCATGCATTTCTGGCCGGCCCCTTCCTTGGTCAGAGCTCGCCACCTCCCACTGGAATGTTTTTCTCCATGGTAATGTTGATAACCAAGTGTTGGACATCAGTAAACATATCCTTAATGTCCCACACTAGTACATCCCTCGCTGGTTTAGCTTTCGTTGCCGAGAGGCCACTACTGCTAAGTGCAAAGCTTGGAGAAAGTAACTTGACTCACGAAATCGTAATGACACGTTTGCAAACATACCATGCCACGGGTGAGGTTTGAACCGGCGATCAGTCTCTCAAAACTCCATCCCGTCGCGTTAGCCACTGCTCCATCTAGTTTCAATAAGATTCTCTGATCGCGGGTTCAAACCTCACCCGTGGTATGGTTTGGAGAAAGTTCATTAAGTATACCACAATATAGAACTGGAACCTGTACAGGCAAACCTGCCGGCAAATGGAGAAAGATCTGAAGTGACAGTTTTCTTTGTGTCAGCCTTCCATCTAGAGATGGGAGACTGACTCTCAAAGAAAATAGGCATCAGGAATTATTCCACATCCGTCTCTACAAAAAATCAAGAAAAACTGACCTGTTTACTGAGCATTTTGCAGAAAAGATGCAAGTTCCTGATCCAGAAAGGTCACCTATATTGCTAGCAGCAAAAACTGTACCGAAAAGAGGCGGTGTGCCCGGACAAGGTGAGTCCAAGATTACTGAGTTGATGTGCAGACCAACTAGCATCACATCTAATTCGTATCTAACAGCACTGCGCAGCACTATAATGTAACCCCTGTCAGTCACTTAGACAATCATTTCATGGCAAATGACATTGACCACTCGCTTTTTTTTGTGACCTTCAATATGGCTTCAGAAAAGGTCAATCTGCTGCTGATCTGTTAAACCTTCCCATTATGTGACACCAGTCACTGTATGAATCCAGAATCAACTGTGTAGTAGCACTAGATTTTGAGGTACTATCGAGCGAGTATGGAACCAGGGACTCTTGGGGAAAAATGCAAGCACTAGAAGTCACCTGCTACTCACTACACCTTATCTTCAAGGTAGATCTCAAAAAGTTCTCAATGGAACAGTCACTAAGGTACTCAGTCGGTGCCAATGTTTTACAAAGAAGTGTACTTCACTGACTTTCATCTGATATTTGAATCTCATGCCTTTATCTGACTGGACTCTGACATTTACTTGCTCAAGAGAGGAAAGACCAGTCGCTTTTTTCTGCGTATAGTAATGTCAACGTGAGAAAAGCGACGGCGGGTTACATTTACCTCTGAGAAAACTCCAGGCAAGATGTAAATACTGGAACAGTGTAAATACTGGAAGAGTGTTAGAACCCAGGGATGAGGTGGGTATGCTAGGGGTGAAATTTAGCTTCAAAATGTCTGTGAAGAATCAAGCGGTATACGTTGCAAGTAATCCAGCAAAAAAGCTGATAGTGCTAAGGCATATCTCATTCCAGCTCGACAGCAGAAGCTGCTGAACTTCGTACGAGGCAGAGATTCACTCATACCTTGAGTATGATCCATTTTTATCAATTTGTTTACCTGCCTCCCGTCCATCTACAACTCCTAGTCAGAAATTAGAAATTAGCAAATATAAATTTTCTCTTGAGTGAGCCCGGCCAAAATGGATTTGTCATATCAGAAGAGCCTTCAACAATGGAGAGATATGACTAGTCTCACACGTACAAGACCACCTCCATCTCGTGGACAGCGAGAAGGCAACATCAAACAGCAACTACTCTGCCTGTGCCTACCTGAAGAACTTCATCTCAGATCATTCATTCGTAGAATGTCACGGGTAGAGAAAATGTTCGTACAGCCTAATGAAGTCGAATGAAGTCAAGTTGACCAAAGATATCGCTGCACAAATAACCCGCTTACGACGATGTTTCGGTCAAGCTAGGACCATTTAAAAATGGCATTGTGTATTGTTCCAGTCAGGGTATTGTGCCATAGTTATATAATGATGTAGCTGGCACACAATGAGCTTCTGTTCCCTACTGGTGTTTCATAATAATATTTAATGAAGCTATGATACTGAAGGCTTTCAAATGAGCTGAGGAAGGTAAGAGATTTTTAGCTGGTAAATAAAGATTAGATATCTTAAACAGGTAAAGCTATTGTTCAAAACAGAGAGAGAGAGAGAGAGAAAGAGAGAGAGAGAGAGAGAGAGATAGATAGATATGGGGGACGGGAGAGGGTGTGGGAGTTTACCTGGAGTTTACCTGGAAAGAGTTCCGGGGGTCAACGCCCCCGCGGCCCGGTCTGTGACCAGGCCTCCTGGTGGATCAGAGCCTGATCAACCAGGCTGTTGCTGCTGGCTACACGCAAACCAACGTACGAGCCACAGCCCGGCTGGTCATGAGCCGACTTTAGGTTCTTGTCCAGTGCCAGCTTGAAGACTGCCAGGGGTCTGTTGGTAATCCCCCTTATGTATGCTGGGAGGCAGTTGAACAGTCTCGAGCCCCTGACACTTATTGTATGGTCCCTTAACGTGCTAGTGACACTCCTGCTTTTCATTGGGGGGATGTTGCATCGTCTGCCAAGTCTTTTGCTTTCGTAGTGAGTGATTTTCGTGTGCAAGTTCGGTACTAGTCCCTCTAGGATTTTCCAGGTGTATATAATCATGTATCTTTCCCGCCTGCGTTCCAGGGAATACAGATTTAGGAACCTCAAGCGCTCCCAGTAATTGAGGTGTTTTATCTCCGTTATGCGCGCCGTGAAGGTTCTCTGTACATTTTCTAGGTCAGCAATTTCATCTGCCTTGAAAGGTGCTGTTAGTGTGCAGCAATATTCCAGCCTAGATAGAACAAGTGACCTGAAGAGTGTCATCATGGGCTTGGCATCCCTAGTTTTGAAGGTTCTCATTATCCATCCTGTCATTTTTCTAGCAGATGCGATTGATACAATGTTATGGACCTTGAAGGTGAGATCCTCCGACATGATCACTCCCAGAGCTGCTTCTAAACAGGAGTCTGCCACCCATGCTACCCACGCACCCTGCCACCCATGCTACCCACGCGCCCTGCCACCCATGCTACCCACACACCCTGCCACCCATGCTACCCACAACCCTACCACCCATGCTACCCA
>NC_091378.1:16304154-16416654 GCF_038502225.1 Cherax quadricarinatus | reverse complement strand
CTCGTGTTGAGCTACTCACATACTTCTTGATCGTTTCTTGTGAGTTCCCCACCTTCCTTCCTCAGCCTGATTACCTGGTCCTTGACTGTTGTCTTCCTCCTGATGTGGCTATGCAACAGCTTCGAGTCAAACTTGACTTTCGATGCTATTTCGTTCTCGTACTGTCGCTGGGCCTCCGTCCTTTTCTGCGCATACTCGTTTCTGGTGTGTGTACTTACCTAGTTGTACTCACCTCGTTGTGGTTGCAGGGGTCGAGTCATAGCTCCTGGCCCTGTCTCTTCACTGGTCGCTACTGGGTCTGCTCTATGCGCTTTATCATACATCTTCTTGAAGCTATGTATAGATCCTACCTACACTACATCAGTTCCCAGATTATTCCACTTCCTGACAACTCTGTGACTGAAGAAATTCTTCCTAATGTCCCTGTGATTCATCTGAGTCATCAGCTTTCAACTATGACCCCTTGTTGCTGTGTCCCATCTCTGAAACATCCCGTCTCTGTTCACCTTGTCGATTCTTCTCTAGCCTCCCCTAGCCCCCCTGTCTTCCAGTGTCGTCAAATCGATTTCCCTTAACCTCTCCTTGTAGGACATATCCCTTATCTCTGGGACTAGTCTCGTTGCAAACCTTTGCACTTTCTCTAGTTTATTTACGTTCTTGGCTAGGTGTGGGTTCCAAACTGGAGCCGCATACTCCAATATGGGCCTAACGCACATAGTGTACAGGGTCCTGAATGAATCCTTATTTAGATATAGGAATGCTGTTCTTTGGTTTGCTAGGCGCCCGTTTGCTGCAGCAGTTATTTGGTTGATGTGTGCCTCAGGAGATGTGCTCGGTGTTATACTCACCTCAGGATTCTTTTCCATGAGCCAGGTTTGTAGGCACTGGCCCCCCCCCTAGATTGTACTCCGTCTGTGGTCTTCTTTGCTCTTCCCCAATCTTCATGACTTTGCACTTGATGGGTTGAACTACAGGAGCCATTTGCTGGACCAGGCATGGAGCCTGTCTGGTTTTCCCTGTAGTTCTGCCTGGTCTTCGTCCGATTGAATTCGTCTCATCAACTTCACATCATCCGCAAACAGGGACACTTCGGAGTTTATTCATTCCATCATGTTCACAAATACCAGAAACAGCACCGGTCCTAGGACTGATCCCTGTGGCACCCTGCTCGTTACAGGTGCCCACTCTGACACCTCACCACATACCATGACTCGCTGTTGTCTTCCTGACAGTTATTCTCTGATCCATTGTAGTGCCTTCCCTGTTAACCCTGCTTGGTCCTCCAGCTTTTGCTCTAATCTCTTGTGTGGAACTGTATCAAAGGCCTTCTTACAATACAAACAAAGAAAATGCAATCTACCCACCCCTCTCTGTTGACTTACTGCCGTCACCCTGTCATAGAACTTCAGTATGTTTGTGATGCCGGATTTCCCGTCCCTGAAACCGTGCTGGCTGTCGTTAAGCTCATTCCTTTCTAGGTGCTCCACCACTCTTCTCCTGATAATTTTCTCTACCTTATTTACTATACACGTCAGTGACACTGGTCGGTAGTTTAATGCTTCGTGTCTGTCTGTCTCCTTTTTTAAAGACTGGGGCTACATTTGCTATCTTCCATACTTCGGGTAGTCGCCTTGCTTCGATAGATGTGTTGAAGATTGTTAGTGGTACACATAGTGCCTCTGCTCCTTCTCTCAAGACCGATGGAGAGATGTTATCCGGCACCATCGCACTTGAGGTATCTAGCTCACTTAACAGCCTATTTGCTTCTTCTTCGGTTGTATGTATTGAGTCCAACGCTTGATGGTGTACCCCACCTCTGCATCTTTCTGGAGTCCCTTCTGTCTCCTCTGTGAAAAGTTCCTTGAATCTCAAGTTTCTCACACACTTCGCGGTCATTTATTGTGGTTTCCCGTCATTCCTCAGCTTGATTACCTGGTCCTTGACTGTTATTTTTCTCCTGTTGTGGCTATACAACAGCTTTGTGTGTGTGTACGCGTGTACTCATCTAATTGTACTCGCCTAATTGTGGTTGCAGGGGTCGAGACTCAGCTCCTGGCCCCGCCTCTTCATTGATCACTACTAGGTCCTCTCTGTGCGTGTGTTTGTGGGTGTGCGTTTATTTGTGTGTGTGCGTGAGTACTCACATAGTTGTGGTTGCAGGAGTCGAGTCACAGCTCCTGGACCCGCCCCTTCACTGGTCGCTACTAGATCACTCTTCCTGCTCCATTAGCTTTATCATACCTCTTCCTGAAGCTATGTATGGATCCTGCCTCCACTACATCACTTCCCAGACTATTCCACTTTCTCTCAACTCTGTGACCGAATAAATACTTCCTATCATCACTGTGATTCATCTGAGTCTTCAACTTCCAACTGTGATCCCTTGTTGCTGTGTCCCATCTCTGAAACATGGTCTCTATCAACCTTGTCAATTCCTCTCAGTGTTTAATATGTAGTTATCATGTCCCCTCTGTCTCTCCTGTCTTCCAGTGTCATCAGGCTGATTTTCCTTAACCTCTCCTCCATGAACATGCCCCTTATAAGCTCCGGGACTAGTCTTGTTGCAAACCTGTGCATTTTCTCTAGTTTTCTCATGTGCTTGGCTAGGTGTGGATTCCAAACTGGTGCCGCCTACTCCAATATGGGCCTAACGTAAACGGTGTACAGGGTCCTGAACGATTTCTTACTGAGATGTCGGAATGCTGTTCTTACGTTTGCTCGGCGCCCATATGCGGCAGCAGTTATCTGATTGATGTGTGCCTCAGGAGATGTGCTAAGTGTTATACTCACCCCAAGACCCGTTCCCTTAAGTTAGGTTTGTAGTCTCTGACCTCCTAGACTGCACTCCTTCTGCGGTCTTCTGAGTCCTTCCGCAATGTTCATGACTTTGCACTTGGTGGGGTTGAACTCCAGGAGCCAGTTGCTGGACCAGGCCTGTAGCCTGTCCAGATCCCTTTGTAGATCTGCCTGGTCCTCGCCCGATTGGATGTTTCTCATCAACTTCACATCATCTGCAAACAGGGACACTTCTGAGTCTATTCCTTCCGTCATGTTCACAAATACCAGAAACAGCACAGGTCCTAGGACTGACCCCTGTGGCACCCCACTCGTCACAGGCGCCCACTCTGACACCTGTGTGTGTGTGTGTGTGTGTGTGTGTGTGTGTGTGTATGTGTGTGTGTGTGTGTGCACGAAAGATGCAATAAAAAATAATCTGATAACCAATAAATTAAAAACAGAGAAAAGGTCGAATGAATTGAATTATTGTTTTAACAAGTTTTTTATTTATTAAACCAAACATGAAACAAAAGCAAAAATATAAATAAACGGACTAAACAAAGCAAAACCCACAAAGAACTTTTAAGGTATTGGACTGGTAAGCCAGCGGATGGCGTCACTCAGATGACCAAAAGCTCTAGCTGCGGGTCATATGAGTAAGACCAGCGTCAGGAAACATTTGTCCAGTTTCCTGAGAAAGGTGGCTCGTGGCCTGGTTGGCAAACCTCTCACTTCACACAATGAGGGTCCAGGTTCGATTTCCGGCAAGGGCGGAAACATTGGGCGTGTTTCCTAACACCTGTTGTCCATATTCACCCATCAGTAAACTGGGCACCTGGGTGTTAGTCTATTGGTGTGGGTCGCATCCTGGGACAAAATTGACCTAATTTGACCGAAATACACAGCTTAACAAGCAGCTTTAAATATAGCAGGATGTCAGTGATGTCAGCTAGGCTTGTATACTTTGTGCATGTACTTGTAGAAATAATATCTTTTTATTAACACATAGGCCGTCTCCCACCAAGGCAGGGTGGCCCGAAAAAGAAAAACTTTCACCATCATTCACTCCATCACTGTCTTGCCAGAAGGGTGCTTTACACTACAGTTATAAAAACGCAACATTAACTCCCCTCCTTCAGAGTGCAGACACTGTACTTCCCATCTCCAGGACTCAAGTCCGGCCTGCCGGTTTCCCTGAATCCCTTCATAAATGTTACTTTGCTTACACTCTAACAGCACGTCAAGTATTAAAAACCATTTGTCTCCATTCACTCCTATCAGATACGCTCACACATGTTTGCGGGAAGTCCAAGTCCCTCGCACACAAAACCTCCTTTACCCCCTCCGTCCAACCTTTCCTAGACCATAAATGGGTTGAGTGAAAGTTGGCTGACGGAGATAAATGGTTAAGATAAGATTTCGTTCGGATTTTTAACCCCGGAGGATTAGCCACCCAAGATAACCCAAGAAAGTCAGTGCGTCATCGAGGACTGTCTAACTTATTTCCATTGGGGTCCTTAATCTTGTCCCCCAGGATGCAACCCACACCAGTCGACTAACACCCAGGTACCTATTTGCTGCTAGGTGAACAGGACAACAGGTGTAAGGAAACGTGTCGAAATGTTTCCACCCGCCGGGAATCGAACCCGGGCCCTCCGTGTGTGAAGCGGGAGCTTTAGCCACCAGGCCACCGGGCCTGGTGGAAATTTATCAATTGTTTAGACGTCTTACGAATGAAGACAGCTGAATGGTGAGACAGTTTGAAGTACGCAGCCTATGCGTTCTGCTTGATCTCTATATAAGGGAACCAAGCAATGTGCTGAAGGCGTGGGGTGAACAATAGGTTAAATAAAGGCATTAGACATTTAACAGTAAAGTTCACTGCTTGAGGCTATCAACACAACAGAAAATTGCAACACAGAATACTGATATGGTAGTAGTAACAGTATGCAATATCAACAAGTTGGTAAGATACTTGCAACACCTGGGGATGTTCATCATGAAGTCATTGCGCTAATCTATGGTTTTATCATTACCGATGTAATTAAAGCGTGTTGAAACTGTAGACAGAAGTATTCGATGTAATTAGTCCCTCAGATGCTGGTGTTTACACTGAAGTCTTGATAAATCTGAAGCACAGTAAGGCGTTGGTCTCTTATATACGAGTCAGATGAGCTGCAGCAGTTGAAGGTATCACCAGCGTGGGCGGGACCCATTATAGGATATAGGTAATACCCAG
The DNA here is from genome assembly GCF_038502225.1 of Cherax quadricarinatus. Classification (NCBI taxonomy): domain Eukaryota; kingdom Metazoa; phylum Arthropoda; class Malacostraca; order Decapoda; family Parastacidae; genus Cherax; species Cherax quadricarinatus. Next base: position 16,411,637 of record NC_091378.1, on the reverse strand, counting down.
TATTTGGGCCAGAGGTTAGCAAACAGGTTGAAGAATGTGTTCTCTGTGCCAAAATTCCATGGTGTTGCTGTGTCAAAGTTATGGTAACACGGGATACAATACCGACACATTGATGAATAAGACACATGCTCAACACCTATTTGGAAGATAAGGTAATCAGTCGTCAATCTTGATGCTGGTGTTTACCGTTGTAGTCTTGATGATTCTAGATGATGGTGTTTACCATTGATTCTTGATGAATCTGAGGCTAAAAGAGAAGCCGCTGATTAGCGACACGTCCTCAGAATCAAGATATGCAGGTGTTGCACACCTGTCTAATTCGTCAAGCCAAGAATACTAAAATATGTACGTGAACCCAAGGACGAGAGGAGGTGGAGAGAGGAGACGATACTCAGCTCTTCTGAAGACAGAAAAGGTGAGAGAAAAGACGAGAATCACCTAAGTATAAAGAATAAAGACGGTAAATGTAACAAAAACTAAAATCTAGATAGATTACGCCATATATTCTCACTCAAAAGAGAGAAATAGCAACCGAAACTACAATCACGCATCAAAAAGTTAATTTTTCTTATACAAACTTCTCTTTACCCAGTTCTTAAGCTCAGGCAGCACTAAGAACAGGACTATAAGAATATTTAGCCAGATGAACATCGGTTCTGCCAATTTGATAGTCTTTTACGATAGCTGTATGTCAAGCAACCAGGGTTAAACAATACCACGGGTGGGGTTAGAACCCGCGATCGGTCATAAACCATACCACGGGTGGGGTTAGAACCCGCGATCAGTCATAAACCATACCACGGGTGGGGTTAGAACCCGCGATCAGAGAATCATAAAACTCCAGACCGAGGCGTTAGTCACTGGGTCAGTCATGTTAACGGCTTTGAGGGGACTTGAGCTAGAGTTCGTCACGGCCACGCTAGCTGGAGATTCGTCTGTAAAAACTTGCATTTGTGGTCACAGTGGTGCCTATGGTAACCTTCCTATGGTGTAGAAATATACCTAGTTGGATGAATCTTATTGTAGCCATCTGACCCAGTGGCTAACGCATCGGTTTGGAGTGTTATGGCTCTGACCGCGGGTTCTAATCCCACCCGTGGAATGATTTATTTGCAATCGTGTCATTACGATTTCGTGAAACAACAAGAGTTTATCTTCTATTGGATCTTTTAATTTTCCGAATACTCCAATGGTTTACGATGAGTTTGTAGTAGGAAAGGTTTACCACAGATACACGAGATGTTTTATGCAGAAAACGATGTCACAACGTTATATTTTCTGTAATCTTAAGTTGTTTACTAGTCCTTTTACGATACTCAAAAATTGTATACACACTTACGATTAAAGATGGCAGTTCGGGAAAGTTTTTTTTTTTTTTTTTTTTAAGTTTCTTGGTCTCGCCAAACTTACCCTTGACCAAAACTTTGTCTTAGAGAAAAGAACAAGTTGTTAGAAATGAAGCCAAGGTATCTTGAAGATTGAGACACGTATGCAACATAAGGAATCTCCATTCATAAAGATTCCCATATGTTGCATACGTGTCTCAATCTTCAACTTGTCTGTTTCCAAGCATTTATCACCAAAGGTATCTCAGATGTTCGGATGAATTACTGCTCTTAAGTTATTGAGTTCGTTTGATATCGAACATTAACACTGAGTATTAGTAGGGTAGAGTCTTCTGATACAGTAAACTTCTTGCAGTTAGATTGACTAAATTTGAAGGTAATTCTTGAAGAGAACTACACAGAGATGCAACATTTCCCGGATGAAAAGCAGGGACGCCACGAGCACACTGAGAGAACACAATAAGTGTCCGGGGCCCAAGACTGTTCAACTGCCTCCCAGTATACATAAGGGGGGATTACCAATAAACCCCTGGCTGTCTTCAAAAAGGCACTGGACAGGCACCTAAAGTCAGTACCTGACCAACCGGGCTGTAGTTCGTACGTCAGCTTGGGTGCCGCCGGCAGTAACAGCCTGGTTGACCAGACCCTGATCCACCACGAGGCCTGGTTTCAGACCGAGCCGTGGTGGCGTTAACCCCCGAAACCCTCTCCAGGTAAATTCCAGGTACCCTGAAAGAACCTTCCTCATGAACAAATATCTAAAGGGTGGGGCTAGAACCCACAGCTAGCGAGTCGTTGCCATGGGTTCATCCCCACCCGTTCCGTAGTTTGTTTACAATCGTGTCATTACGGTTTCGTGAGCCGAGGATTCAGTCTCAACTTTACACTGTGACAAACTTTTCAGCAACTTTTGCACAAGTGGAGTTACTGCTCTCCTAAGATTTAACTTTTCTAGAATCAAGGGGACAGCAAGACTGAGCTGAATAACATAAATCCGAGACCTCCGTCTACACTCCAGCATTAGTTTACGTTCCTTAATCTGCATTGGTCATTAGTCAATCAACTAACAAACTGGTCTCCTCCCTTGAAATCGTCTAAGGAATCATAATCTCTCACTACCTTATCTGGTAATGCAACAACCAAATATTTGAAAAATATATTAAAAAAACTGGGTTTAATTCTCATTGGAGAAATTATAATTGATCTACATAAAGTTCTGTGACGACGAAGTCTTCTCAAACGTCATTTAGAAAAGCCGCCATTAATACGTATTCCACAATTTCTTCTGCTGATAAAAATGAATAAATTTTTGAGGCCGATTTTGAAAATTATGAAGCAAGGTATATGGGCCATCCACCTGCTGGCCAGATGATCAAAAGCTCCAGCTGCGGGTCGTCGCTAAGATCCGCGTCAGGAAACACTTCGTCTTGTTTCCTGACGAGCCTTACGTACCTCCTGGTCAGTCACAATATAGCGATCGTTCTCACTTCGTGAAATATACTGTAGTGTCATCTTTATCAGTGTATGGGAGGGCCTGAGGCATGTGAATATTAGGCCAAGGTAATGTATGGCCAATAATTTCTTCATTTATTTTTTTGTTAGCCATCTCTAACTTTCTAGATTCCAAAACTAGCTTCGTAGACTTCAGCTCTAACTTCTTTGACTCCAACACTAACTTCCTCGGCTCCAACACTAACTTCCTCGACTCCAACACTAACTTCCTCGACTCCAACACTAACTTCCTCGACTCCAACACTAACTTCCTCGACTCCAACACTAACTTCCTCGACTCCAACACTAACTTCCTCGACTCCAACACTAACTTCCTCGACTCCAACACTAACTTCCTCGACTCCAACACTAACTTCCTCGACTCCAACACTAACTTCCTCGACTCCAACACTAACTTCCTCGACTCCAACACTAACTTCCTCGACTCCAACACTAACTTCCTAGACTCCAACACTAACTTCCTCGACTCCAACACTAACTTCCTCGACTCCAACACTAACTTCCTCGACTCCAACACTAACTTCCTCGACTCCAACACTAACTTCCTCGACTCCAACACTAACTTCCTCGACTCCAACACTAACTTCCTCGACTCCAACACTAACTTCCTCGACTCCAACACTAACTTCCTCGACTCCAACACTAACTTCCTCGACTCCAACACTAACTTCCTCGACTCCAACACTAACTTCCTCGACTCCAACACTAACTTCCTCGACTCCAACACTAACTTCCTCGACTCCAACACTAACTTCCTCGACTCCAACACTAACTTCCTAGACTCCAACACTAACTTCCTCGACTCCAACACTAACTTCCTCGACTCCAACACTAACTTCCTCGACTCCAACACTAACTTCCTCGACTCCAACACTAACTTCCTCGACTCCAACACTAACTTCCTCGACTCCAACACTAACTTCCTCGACTCCAACACTAACTTCCTCGACTCCAACACTAACTTCCTCGACTCCAACACTAACTTCCTCGACTCCAACACTAACTTCCTCGACTCCAACACTAACTTCCTAGACTACAACACTAACTTCCTAGACTCCAACACTAACTTCCTCGACTCCAACACTAACTTCATCGACTCCAACACTAACTTCCTAGACTCCAACACTAACTTCCTCGACTCCAACACTAACTTCCTCGACTCCAACACTAACTTCATCGACTCCAACACTAACTTCCTAGACTCCAACACTAACTTCCTAGACTCCAACACTAACTTCCTCGACTCCAACACTAACTTCATCGACTCCAACACTAACTTCCTCGACTCCAACACTAACTATAAATGATTCAAAGAACTAAGTAGAAGGGCAGACAGACGATAGACAGGTTGAGTTGTGGTTGACACAAGAACAATACTGACTGAACAACAACGGGAGACACTGTATCACAGTCGTTCAGATGTCTCAGAGATGAAACAGATAAATACTGCTGATATAGCCTTAGATCCTACTTAATAAGTGCTGATATAGCCTTAGATCCCACTTAATAAGTGCTGATATAGCCTTAGATCCCACTTAATAAGTGCTGATATAGCCTTAGATCCTACTTAATAAGTGCTGATATAGCCTTAGATCCCACTTAATAAGTGCTGATATAGCCTTGGATCCCACTTAATAAGTGCTGATATAGCCTTAGATCCCACTTAATAAGTGCTGATATAGCCTTAGATCCCACTTAATAAGTGCTGATATAGCCTTACATCCCACTTAATAAGTGCTGATATAGCCTTAGATCCCACTTAATAAGTGCTGATATAGCCTTAGATCCCACTTAATAAGTGCTGATATAGCCTTAGATCCTACTTAATAAGTGCTGATATAGCCTTACATCCCACTTAATAAGTGCTGATATAGCCTTGGATCCCACTTAATAAGTGCTGATATAGCCTTAGATCTTACTTAATAAGTGCTGATATAGCCTTGGATCCCACTTAATAAGTGCTGATATAGCATTAGATCCCACTTAATAAATGCTGATATAGCCTTAGATCCCACTTAATAAATGCTGATATAGCCTTAGATCCCACTTAACAGATGCTGATACAGCATCAGATCCCACTTAAAGAATTAGCAGAAAACAGAGGTTTAATAAATCAAGTTGACGACCCAAGACATTAAATATTACTTAACAAACAAGGAAACAAACACTAAATATTATAATGATTTTGTGGACTGGCGAGTGTAAGTGATGTGAGAAACATAAGAGACTTGTGTTGGGTGAGAAATAAAGTGAGAAAGATAAAAAAGGAATCCTCGTAAGGAAGAAACGATAAACACCTTGAGAAATATGGAAAAACGACCCTCTATAGAAGAGGCACCTCTTAAAGAAGAAAAGAAACCCATTGAAAAGGGACCTTTAAAAGAGAACCCTTTAAAAAGGGAATTCTTGAGGAAAATGAGCCTTTTAAAACAGAAACCCTTAAGAACGAAAAGGAACTCCCTTAGGAAAAAGGAACCTCTTAAGAAAAAATAAACCACTTAAAAAATAAACCCCTGAAGAAAAAATTGAACCCATGAAAAGGAACATCTAAAAAGGGAACCTCATCCTGGAGTCGATATAATCAGTCCCTCCTCCTGGAGACGATATAATCAGTCCCTCCTCCTGGAGTCGATATAATCAGTCCCTCCTCGTGGAGTCGATATAATCAGTCCCTCCTCGTGGAGTCGATATAATCAGTCCCTCCTCGTGGAGTCGATGTAGTCAGTCCCTCGTCGTGGAGTCGATGTAGTCAGTCCGTCGTCGTGGAGTCGATGTAGTCAGTCCGTCGTCGTGGAGTCGATGTAGTCAGTCCGTCGTCGTGGAGTCGATCAAAAGGTATTAAATGAGTTAGAATTACTTATACCAATGGATAAATTCTTCAATGGGGATCTGAATGGGACGGTTCCCCAAGAACCAGGCGTACCACATTCAAGAAATTCCCTTAACCTGAATCCCTTACAGGTAAACTAGTGCACAACTTTGTATCAACAGTATCTGGATTAAGTATACATCAATGTTATCAATATTTCCGATGATCAGCTAGATAAGCATGAAATATAATAATTAAATTTTGGTAAAAGTGTTGCTTTTATCCAAACTGTTAATGAGGTTCTATATTATGACTGCTACTTTGACCAATTTACCGCAAATTCAGAAAACAGCCAATAACTCGCTGCATTAAAGGGTCAAGAGAAGACTTGCTACAGCTCCTGTCCCCAAAAGGGAAAAAAATCTCGATCTTTACTGCTTAACACTTAAAATATGCTACAGGTAACTGAGGTCTTATTAAGCTCACCTGTCTTTGTTTATCAACAAATATCTACTCATTAAAAGAGAGTTTGTCAGAAGAAGGAATGGATGTTGTTGGTGCCACTAGTGTTGTTGGTGCCACTAGTGTTGTTGGTGCCACTAGTGTTGTTGGTGCCACTAGTGTTGTTGGTGCCACTAGTGTTGTTGGTGCCACTAGTGTTGTTGGTGCCACTAGTGTTGTTGGTGCCACCTTGGCGCCACCAGTGTTGCTGGCGCCACCAGTGCCTGCTGGCACCACCAGTGTTGCTGGCGCCACCGCGCTGTTGCGCCACCAGTGCTTGCTGGTGCCACCAGTGCCGTTGCGCCACCTAGTGTTGCTTGGCGCCACCTAGTGCTGCTTGGTGTCCACCTAGTGATGCTGGCTGCCACCAGGTGCTGGTGGCCACCAATTAGTGCTTGCTTGGTGCCACCAGTGCTGCTGGTGCACCTAGTGCTTGCTTGCGCCACCAGTGCTGCTGGTGTCACCAGTGTGCTTGTTGTCACCAGTGCTGCTGGCACCACCAGTGCTGCTGGTGTCACCAGTGCTGCTTGCTGTCACCAGTGCTTGCTGGTGCCACCTGCGCTGCTGTTGCCACCAGTGTTGCTGGCGTCACCAGTGTTGCTGCGCCACCAGTGCTGCTGGCACCACCTAGCGCTTGCTGGTGTCACCAGTGCTGTTGCTGTCACCAGCGTTGCTTGGTGCCGCCTCCAGTGCTTGCTGGTGCCACCAGTGCTTGCTGCCGACCAGTGCCTTGCTGGTGTCACCTAGTGTTCGCTGGCGCCACCAGTGTGCTGGTGTCACCAGTGCTGGTTGCGCCACAGTGCCTTGCTGGCACCACCAGCGTTGCTGGTGCCACCTAGTGCTTGCTTGCGCCACCAGTGCTGCTTGGTGTCACCAGTGCTGCTGGTGCCACCAGTTGTTGCTGGCACCACCTAGTGCTGTTGCAGCCTCCAGTGTTGCTGGTGTCACCAGTGCTTGCTGGCACCACCTAGTGTTGCTTGGCCACCAGTGCTGCTGGTGCCACCTAGTGCTGCTTGGTGTCACCAGTGTGCTGCTTGCCACCAGTGTTGCTGGCACCACCAGTTGCTGCTGCCACCAGTGTTGCTGTGCCACCAGTGTTGCTGGTGTCACCAGTGCTTGCTGGTGCCACCAGTGCTTGCTGGTGTCACCTATGCTGCTGCTGCCACCAGTGCTGTGGCGCCACCAGTGCTGCTGGCGCCACCAGTGTTGCTGGTGTCACCAGTGCTGCTGCTGCCACCAGTGTTGCTTGGTACCACTAGGTTGCTGGTTACCACCAGCGTTGTTGCTGCGTCACCAGTGTTGCTGGCACCACCTAGTGCTGCTGGTGTCACCAGTGCTGCTGGCCACCAGTGCTTGCTGGTGTCACCAGTGTGCTGGTGCCACCAGTGCTTGCTGGCGCCACCAGTGCTGCTGGTGCCACCTAGTGTTGCTGGTGTCACCAGTGTTGCTGGCGCCACCAGCGCTTGCTGGCACCACCTGTGCTGCTGGCCGCCACCAGTGCTGCTTGCGCCACCAGTGCTGCTGGTGTCACCAGTGCTTGCTTGGCGCCACCTAGTGCTGCTGGCACCACCAGTGCTTGCTGGCGCCACCAGTGCTGCTGGTGTCACCAGTGCTTGCTTGGCACCACCAGTGCTGCTGGCGCCACCAGTGTTGCTGGCGCCACCAGTGCGCTGGTGTCACCAGTGTTGCACTAGTGTTGTTGGTGTCACTAGCGTTGTTGTTGTCACTAGTGTTGTTAATGTCACTAATGTTGTTGGTGTCACTAGTGTTGTTGGTGTCACTAGTGTTGTTGGTGTCACTAGTGTTGTTGGTGTCACTAGTGTTGTTGTTGTCGCTAGTGTTGTCACTAGTGCTGTTGGTGTCACTAGTGTTGTTGGTGTCACTAGTGTTGTTGGTGTCACTAGTGTTGTTGGTGTCACTAGTGTTGTTGGTGTCACTAGTGTTGTTGGTGTCACTAGTGTTCATGTCACTAGTGTTGTTGTCACTAGTGTTGTTGGTGTCACTAGTGTTGTTGGTGTCACTAGTGTTGTTGGTGTCACTAGTGTTCATGTCACTAGTGTTGTTGTCACTAGTGTTGGTGTCACTAGTGTTGTTGGTGTCACTAGTGTTGTTGGTGTCACTAGTGTTCATGTCACTAGTGTTGGTGTCACTAGTGTTGTTGGTGTCACTAGTGTTGGTGTCACTAGTGTTGTTGGTGTCACTAGTGTTGTTGGTGTCACTAGTGTTGTTGGTGTCACTAGTGTTGTTGGTGTCACTAGTGTTGTTGGTGTCACTAGTGTTGTTGGTGTCACTAGTGTTGGTGTCACTAGTGTTGTTGGTGTCACTAGTGTTGTTGGTGTCACTAGTGTTGTTGGTGTCACTAGTGTTGTCACTAGTGTTGGTGTCACTAGTGTTGTCACTAGTGTTGGTGTCACTAGTGTTGGTGTCACTAGTGTTGTCACTACTGTTGTCACTAGTGTTGTTGTCACTACTGTTGTCACTAGTGTTGTCACTAGTGTTGGTGTCACTAGTGTTGGTGTCACTAGTGTTGTTGGTGTCACTAGTGTTGTTGGTGTCACTAGTGTTGTTGTGTCACTAGTGTTGTTGTGTCACTAGTGTTGTTTTTGTCACTAGTGTTGTTGTTGTCACTAGTGTTGTCACTAGTGTTGTTGTCACTAGTGTTGTCACTAGTGTTGTTGTCACTAGTGTTGGTGTCACTAGTGTTGTTGGTGTCACTAGTGTTGTTGATGTCACTAGTGTTGTTGGTGTCACTAGTGTTGTTGAGGTCACTAGTGTTGCTGTGACCACCGTTGTTGCTGGGGTCAGTGTTGATGGGGTCAAAACTATTGATAAGGTCACTAGTGTTAGTAGGGTCACTAGTGTTACAGGGGTCACTAGTGTTACAGGGGTCACTAGTGTTACAGGGGTCACTAGTGTTGTTGGTGTCACTAGTGTTGTTGAGGTCACTAGTGTTGCTGAGACCACCATTGTTGCTGGGGTCAGTGTTGCTGGGGTCACTAGTATTGCTAAGGTCACTAGTGTTAGTAGGGTCACTAGTGTTACAGGGGTCACTAGTGTTACAGGGGTCACTAGTGTTTCTGGGGTCACTAGTGTTGCAGGGGTCACTAGTGTTGCTGAGGTCACTAGTGTTGCTGGGGTCACTAGTGTTAGACGTCACTAGTGTTGCTGGGGCCACTATTATTGCTGGGGTCACTAGTGTTGCTGAGGTCATTAGTGTTGCTGAGGTCACTAGTGTTGCTGGGGTCACTAGTGTTACAGGGGGTCACTAGTGCTGCTGAGGTCACCAGTGTTGCTGGGGTCTCTAGTGTTACAGGGTTCACTAGTGTTACAGGGGTCACTAGTGTTGCTGGGATCACTAGTGTTTCTGGAATCACTAGTGTTGCTGGTGTCAGTAGTGTTGCTGGCGTCACTAGTGTTGGTGTCACTAGTGTTGGTGTCACTAGTGTTGTTGGTGTCACTAGTGTTGTTGGTATCACTAGTGTTGTTGTTGTCACTAGTGTTGTTGGTGTCACTAGTGTTGTTGGTGTCACTAGTGTTGTTGAGGTCACTAGTGTTACTGGTGTCAATAGTGTTGCTGAGACCACTAGTGTTGCTGGGGTCAGTGTTGCTGGGGTCACTAGTATTGCTAAGGTCACTAGTGTTAGTAGGGTCACTAGTGTTACAGGGACCACTAGTGTTTCTGGGGTCACTAGTGTTGCAGGGGTCACTAGTGTTGCTGAGGTCACTAGTGTTGCTGGGGCCACTATTATTGCTGGGGTCACTAGTGTTGCTGAGGTCATTAGTGTTGCTGAGGTCACTAGTGTTGCTGGGGTCACTAGTGTTACAGGGGTCACTAGTGTTGCTGAGGTCACCAGTGTTGCTAGGGTCACTAGTGTTACGGGGGTCACTAGTGTTTCTGAGATCACTAGTGTTTCTGGAGTCACTAGTGTTGCTGAGATCACTAGTGTTGCTGGGGTCACTGGTGTTACAGGGGATCACTAGTGTTGCTGAAGTCACTAGTGTTGCTGGGGCCACTAGTGTTACAGGGGTCACTAGTATTGCTGAGGTCACTAGTGTTGCTGGGGTCACTAGTGTTACAGGGGTCACTAGTGTTGCTGGGGTCACTAGTGCTACAGTGGCGAATAGTGTTGCTGAGGCCACTAGTGTTGCTGAGGTCACTAGTGTTGCTGGGGTCATTAGTGTTACAGGGGTCACTAGTATTGCTGGGCCACTAGTACTACAGTGGTGAATAGTGTTGCTGAGACCACTAGTGTTGCTGAGGTCACTAGTGTTGCTGGGGTCAGTAGTGTTGCTGGGGTCACTGGTGTTACAGGGGATCACTAGTGTTGCTGAAGTCACTAGTGTTGCTGGGGTCATTAGTGTTACAGGAGTCACTAGTATTGCTGGGCCACTAGTACTACAGTGGTGAATAGTGTTGCTGAGGTCACTAGTGTTGCTGAGGTCACTAGTGTTGCTGAGGTCACTAGTGTTGCTGGGGTCAGAAGTGTTGTTCTGGTCACTAGTGATGCTAGGGTCACTAGTGTTAGTAGGGTCACTAGTGTTAGTAGGATCACTAGTGTTAGTAGGATCACTAGTGTTAGTAGGGTCACTAGTGTGGCAGGGGCCACTAGTGTTTCTGGGGACACTTGTGTTGCATGGTTCACTAGTGTTGCAGAGGTCACTAGTGTTCCGGGGGCCACTAGTGTTGCCGGAATCACTAATCTTGCTGGGCCATCTCTATATAGGACACTGACACAATAACAAAGCAGCATCAGAAAGAGTAGCCACCAAAACCTGGATATTCTTGGTCAGTGACCGACAACAAAAGTCACCTGATAAAATTTATCCGACTTTAAATCGAGAAAATGGGATTGTCTCTACTAGCAAACAAGAAAAAAGCTGACCTGTTAGTTGAACTTTTTTGATTCGGAGATTCGAGTTCCTGATCCAATTGGTAGCCTCAAGGACCGTGTCAAAGTTGTCGGATGTGCCAATGAGCTAAGATAATATATATCTTTTTTAAATCTCTCTACCAACAAAAGATTTGAATCCAAATAAGGAGAGTCGAAGATTACTAAACTGACAAGTTGACTAGGTTTAGAAATTGGTTAGATAAATACATGGGTGGGTGTGAGTTTGACCTGACTAGCTTGTGCTACTAGGTCAGATACCGTGCTTCTTCCTTAACCCTTGTGGTTTGGCGCTTCTTTTTGATTATAATAATAATCCTTCCATAAGTGAATGTGACCTGACTTGACTAGATTAGGGCATTGGCTTAAGTCGGTAGGAGACTTGGACATGCCTCGCATGGGCCAGCAGGCCTGCTGCAGTGTTCCTTCTATCTTACGTGCAGACCAGCTAGCATCACTCTAACAGCACTGCGTGGAAAAAGACCAGTGTCATCCTTGACACACTGGTTGACCTTTCACTTACAAATTGGCCAACATCGTCAAGGTACCACACTTGGCTCCACTACTAAAACAGGAAGACAACTTGTATACCACAAGACGGGCAACAAGCGGTAGCTACACTCCACTGCACCAATCTAAAGTACATCACTTCTTCTGACATCGTTCATTCCTACAATGTAACGAGTCTGGAACATGTTTGGTACAACATTAGAAAATCGAAAAATACGATCATTTAGTAAATTAAATCTCTGGCTGGAAGTTGGCTCCAGTTTCATCCTGCTCCTTGTTTGTACCTACTGGTTTAGCGCTCCCCTGTCTGTATGTTTTACTAAAATAACAGAAATATGATAGGAAACGTTTTTGAGTAAGTAAATTGTAAAGGACCTGCCTAGTATGGGCCAACAGGCCTGCTGCAGTGTTCCTCCTTTCTTATGTTCTTATGTTCTTATAACTGCTCAAAGCAATTATATGAACGTGGTTTGAGCCTAACCCTGTAAAAATCCTTGTGTAAACAGAGAGAGAGAGAGAGAGAGAGAGGAATAATTAGGTGCATTGGTTTTTGTGATCCACTGGAAAGGGAACATAATTATCGTTTATGTCTTAGTAACAGTTTGTCTTGTGTGTGTCTCACCTTCGTGAAGGTGTCCAACACATCTTCATCTGTGATACTTCCTTAAACCTGTATATATTACATTCACCTCATACTCTCCTGTCATATTCACATACTTCACCTATCACCTTCATTCTCACCTTTCACCTTCACCTATCACTCCTATTTATCACCTTCACCTATCACTCCTATTTATCACCTTCACCTATCACTCTTATTTATCACCTTCACTTATCATTCTTATTTATCACCTTCACTTATCATTCTTATTTATCACCTTCACTTATCACTCCTGCCCATCACCTTCACCTGTCACCTTCACCTATCATTCAAACCTATCACCTTCACCTATCACCCCACCAATCACCTTCACTTGTCACCCCCACCTATCACCTTTACCTGTCACCCCCACCTATCACCTTCACCTGTCACCCCCACCTATCACCTTCACCTGTCACCCCCACCTATCACCTTCACCCATCAACCCCACCTATCACCTTCACGCCCACCTATCGCCTTAACCTGTCACCTCACCTTTCAGCTTCACCCATCACCCCCACCTATCATCTTCACCTCTCACCCCCACCTCTCATCCCCACCTATCACCTTCACCCATCAAAGCTAACAGAGGGAAAATTCTTAGGAATCCACCTTGATAATAGACTCAAATTTCATACACATATACAACAAATTTCTAAGAATATTTCCAAGACTGTAGGCATACTATCGAAGATACGGTACTATGTTCCACAGTCAGCCCTCCTGGCCCTATATCACTCTCTTATTTACCCCTATCTCACCTATGGAATTTGTGCATGGGGCTCAACAACAATTAACCATCTCAGACCACTAATTACCCAACAAAAGGCTGCAGTTAGAATGATAACAAATTCTCACTTCAGGCAACACACTCCACCAATATTCAATACACTCAACCTACTCACTATACAAAACATCCATACTTATTATTGCACCTATTACATACATAGAACACTTAACACTGATATTAACCCTCCCCTCAAACATCTCCTTGCCAACCTCAACAGAACACATGACCATAACACAAGGCACAGATCACTCTTTGATGTTCCTCGTGTCCATCTCACGCTATGCAAAAACTCAATGCACATAAAAGGCCCTAAAATCTGGAATTCATTACCTGTGAATATAAAAGAAACACTACCTGTTTATAAATTCAAGTCTCTTCTCAAAGATCACTTACTCACCCAGAACCAAATAAATACTGAATAACTGAACCTTATAAATTGTATATCTTAAATGTTTCTCACAATTATATCACATAAATGTTAAACCTAAAACCCAATCTAACTTTATTATTTTTTAAATACACTACCTAACAGAATCACTACCTAACTGAATGCAACCATATGACCTGTCTTTGTAATACTCACTTGTGCTTTATAGTAATCTGTTTACATTAATGTTTTATCACTGATGTCATCATTGCTTAGTTAATCTTAAGTTAATTTTAAGCCAGCCCGTAATGCTATGCATAGTATAAGTGGCTTTGGCATGCTGCTCTTACCTGGATTTTTTGTACCTCTGTATGTGTGCTCAAATTTATAAATAAAAAATAAAATAAAAAATCATCCCCACCTATCACCTTCACCCATCACCCCCACCTATCACCTTCACCCATCACTCCCACCTATCACCTTCACCCATCACCCCCACCTATCACCTTCACCCACCTATCACCTTCACCCATCACCTCCACCTATCACCTTCACCTGTCACCCCCACCCATCACCTTCACCAGTCACCCCCGTCTATCACCTTCACCTGTCACCCCCACCTATCATCTTCACCCATAACCCCACCAATCACCTTCACCCATCACCCCCACCTATCACCTTCACCCATCACCTCCTCCTATCACCTTCACCTGTCACCCAACCTATCGCCTTCACCTGTCAGCCCCACCTGTCACCCCCACCTATCGCCTTCACCTGTCAGCCCCACCTGTCACCCCTATCACCTTCACCCATCACCCCCACCTCACACCTTCACCTGTCCTTCCACACCTATCACCTTCACCTGTCACCCCCACCTATCACCTTCACCTATGATTCCCACCTATCACATTCACTCATCACACACACCTATCACCTTCACCCATCATCCCCATCTATCACCTTCACCTGTCACCCCCACCTATCACCTTCACCTGTCACCCCCACCTATGACCTTCACCTACAATTACCACCTATCACACCCACCTATCACATTCACCCATCACCCCCACCTGTTACATTCACCCATCACACCCACCTATCACATTCACCCATCACACCCACCTATCACATTCACCCATCACCTCCACCTATCACATTCACCCATCACACCCAACTATCACCTTCACCCGTCACCCCCGCCTATCCCCTTCACCTGTCACCCCACCTATCACCTTCACCCATCACCCCCACCTATCACCTTTACCTGTCACCCCCACCTATCACCTTCACCTGTCACCCCCACCTATGACCTTCACCTACAATTACCACCTATCACACCCACCTATCACATTCACCCATCACCCCCACCTGTTACATTCACCCATCACACCCACCTATCACATTCACCCATCACCTCCACCTATCACATTCACCCATCACCTCCACCTATCACATTCACCCATCACCTCCACCTATCACATTCACCCATCACACCCAACTATCACCTTCACCCGTCACCCCCGCCTATCCCCTTCACCTGTCACCCCACCTATCACCTTCACCCATCATCCCACCTATCACCTTCACCCATCACCCCCATCTATCACCTTTACCTGTCACCCCCACCTATCACCTTCACCCGTCACCCCCGCCTATCACCTTCACCTGTCACCCCTACCTATCACCTTCATCCTTCACCCATTAACCCCACCTATCACCTTCACCCATCACCCCCACCTATCACCTACACCCATCACCCCCACCTATCACCTTCACCCATCACCCCCACCTACCACCTTGACCCATCACCTCCACCTATCACCTTCACCTGTCACCCCCACCGTCACCTGTCAGCCCCACCTGTCACCCCCACCCATCACCCCCACCTATCACCTTCACATGTCACCCCCACCTTCACCTGTCACCCCCACCTATCGCCTTCACCTGTCATCCCCACCTGTCACCCCCACCTATCACATTCACCCACACCTATCACCTTCACCTGTCATTCCCCACCTATCACCTTCACCTGTCACCCCCACCTATCACCTTCACATATCATTCACACCTATCACACCCACTTATCACATTCACCCATCACACCCACCTATCACATTCACCCATCACACCCACCTATCACATTCACCCATCACCTTCACCTATCACTTTCACCTATCACCCTCCACCTATCACCCCCACCTATCATCCTCCACCTATCACCCCCACCTATCACCTTCACCTGTCACCCCCACCTATCACCTTCACCCATCACCCCCACCTATCACCTTCACCTGTCACCCCCACCTATCACCTTCACCTGTCAGCCCCACCTATCACCTTCACCTGTCACCCCCACCTATCACCTTCACCTGTCATCCCCACCTATTACCTTCACCTGTCACCCCCACCTATCACCTTCACCTGTCACCCCCACCTATCGCCCCCACCTATCACATTCACCCATCACCCCCACCTACCACAAACACCCAACACACCCACCTATCACATTCACCCATCACCCCCACCTATCTCATTCACCCATCACCCCCACCTATCACATTCACCCATCACCCCCACCTATCACAACCACCCATCACCCCCACGTATCACACCCTCCCATCACACCCACCTATCACATTCACCCATCACACCCACCTATCACAACCACCCATCACACCCACCTATCACCTTCACCTATCACCCTCCCACCGCCACTACAATATGTGCATCACGTGAGCCACTAAATTAGGCTCGAACCAACCTCCCTTCACCCCCAAACTCTGTGATTGATGCCTCTCTAAATTGATGTATCTCACCCCACTCCCCCCTTCCCTCCTTAACCTCTCCACTCCCCTTCCCCACCCCACACACACCTTATATATATATATATATATATATATATATATATATATATATATATATATATATATATATATATATATATATATATATATATATATATATATATATATATATATATATATATATATATATATATATATTATATATATATTATTATTATTATTATTATTATTATTATTATTATTATTATTATTATCACACTGGCCGATTCCCACCAAGGCAGGGTGGCCCGAAAAAGAAAAACTTTCACCATCATTCACTCCATCACTGTCTTGCCAGAAGGGTGCTTTACACTACAGTTTTTAAACTGCAACATTAACACCCCTCCTTCAGAGTGCAGGCACTGTACTTCCCATCTCCAGGACTCAAGTCCGGCCTGCCGGTTTCCCTGAACCCCTTCATAAATGTTACTTTGCTCACACTCCAACAGCACGTCAAGTATTAAAAACCATTCGTCTCCATTCACTCCTATCAAACACGCTCACGCACGCCTGCTGGAAGTCCAAGCCCCTCGCACACAAAACCTCCTTTACCCCCTCCCTCCAACCTTTCCTACGCCGACCCCTACCCCGCCTTCCTTCCACTACAGACTGATGCACTCTTGAAGTCATTCTGTTTCGCTCCATTCTCTCTACATGTCCGAACCACCTCAACAACCCTTCCTCAGCCCTCTGGACAACAGTTTTGGTAATCCCGCACCTCCTCCTAACTTCCAAACTACGAATTCTCTGCATTATATTCACACCACACATTGCCCTCAGACTTGACATCTCCACTGCCTCCAGCCTTCTCCTCGCTGCAACATTCATCACCCATGCTTCACACCCATATAAGAGTGTTGGTAAAACTATACTTTCATACATTCCCCTTTTTGCCTCCAAGGACAAAGTTCTTTGTCTCCACAGACTCCTAAGTGCACCACTCACCCTTTTCCCCTCATCAATTCTATGATTCACCTCATCCTTCATAGACCCATCCGCTGACACGTCCACTCCCAAATATCTGAATACATTCACCTCCTCCATACTCTCTCCCTCCAATGTGATATCCAATTTTTCATCACCTAATATTTTTATCCTCATAACCTTACTCTTTCCTGTATTCACTTTTAATTTTCTTCTTTTGCACACCCTACCAAATTCATCCACCAATCTCTGCAACTTCTCTTCAGAATCTCCCAAGAGCACAGTGTCATCAGCAAAGAGCAACTGTGACAACTCCCACTTTGTGTGATTCTTTATCTTTTAACTCCACGCCTCTTGCCAAGACCCTCGCATTTACTTCTCTTACAACCCCATCTATAAATATATTAAACAACCACGGTGACATCACACATCCTTGTCTAAGGCCTACTTTTACTGGGAAATAATTTCCCTCTTTCCTACATACTCTAACTTGAGCCTCACTATCCTCGTAAAAACTCTTCACTGCTTTCAGTAACCTACCTCCTACACCATACACCTGCAACATCTGCCACATTGCCCCCCTATTCACCCTGTCATACGCCTTTTCCAAATCCATAAATGCCACAAAGACCTCTTTAGCCTTATCTAAATACTGTTCACTTATATGTTTCACTGTAAACACCTGGTCCACACACCCCCTACCTTTCCTTAAGCCTCCTTGTTCATCTGCTATCCTATTCTCAGTCTTACTTTTAATTCTTTCAATAAAAACTCTACCATACACTTTACCAGGTATACTCAGCAGACTTATCCCCCTATAATTTTTGCACTCTCTATGCATGCTCTCTGCCAATCCCTAGGTACCTTACCCTCTTCCATACATTTATTAAATAATTGCACCAACCACTCCAAAACTATATCCCCACCTGCTTTTAACATTTCTATCTTTATCCCATCAATCCCGGCTGCCTTACCCCCTTTCATTTTACCTACTGCCTCACGAACTTCCCCCCCCACTCACAACTGGCTCTTCCTCACTCCTACAAGATGTTATTCCTCCTTGCCGTATACACGAAATCACAGCTTCCCTATCTTCATCAACATTTAACAATTCCTCAAAATATTCCCTCCATCTTCCCAATACCTCTAATTCTCCATTTAATAACTCTCCTCTCCTATTTTTAAATGACAAATCCATTTGTTCTCTAGGCTTCCTTAACTTGTTAATCTCACTCCAAAACTTTTTCTTATTTTCAACAAAATTTGTTGATAACATCTCACCCACTCTCTCATTTGCTCTCTTTTTACATTGCTTCACCACTCTCTTAACCTCTCTCTTTTTCTCCATATACTCTTTCCTCCTTGCATCACTTCTACTTTGTAAAAACTTCTTATATGCTAACTTTTTCTCCCTTACTACTCTCTTTACATCATCATTCCACCAATCGCTCCTCTTCCCTCCCTCACCCACTTTCCTGTAACAACAAACTTCTGCTGAACACTCTAACACTACATTTTTAAACCTACCCCATACCTCTTCGACCCCATTGCCTATGCTCTCATTAGCCCATCTATCCTCCAATAGCTGTTTATATCTTTCCCTAACTGCCTCCTCTTTTAGTTTATAAACCTTCACCTCTCTCTTCCCTGATGTTTCTATTCTCCTTCTATCCCATCTACGTTTTACTCTCGGTGTAGCTACAACTAGAAAGTGATCTGATATATCTGTGGCCCCTCTATAAACATGTATATCCTGAAGTCTACTCAACAGTCTTTTATCTACCAATACATAATCCAACAAACTACTGTCATTTCGCCCTACATCATATCTTGTATACTTATTTATCCTCTTTTTATTAAAATATGTATTACCTATAACTAAACCCCTTTCTATACAAAGTTCAATCAAAGGGCTCCCATTATCATTTACACCTGGCACCCCAAACTTACCTAACACACCCTCTCTAAAAGTTTCTCCTACTTTAGCATTCAGGTCCCCTACCACAATTACTCTCTCACTTGGTTCAAAGGCTCCTATACATTCACTTAACATCTCCCAAAATCTCTCTCTCTCCTCTGCATTCCTCTCTTCTCCAGGTGCATACACGCTTATTATGACCCACTTCTCGCATCCAACCTTTACTTTAATCCACATAATTCTTGCATTTACACATTCATATTCTCTTTTCTCCTTCCATAACTGATCCTTCAACATTACTGCTACCCCTTCCTTTGCTCTAACTCTCTCAGATACTCCAGATTTAATCCCATTTATTTCTCCCCACCGAAACTTCCCTACACCCTCCAGCTTTGTTTCGCTTAGGGCCAGGACATCCAACTTCTTTTCATTCATAACATCAGCAATCATCTGTTTCTTGTCATCCGCACTTCATCCACGCACATTCAAGCATCCCAGTTTTATAAAGTTTTTCTTCTTCTCTTTTTTAGTAAATGTCTACAGGAGAAGGGGTTACTAGCCCATTGCTCCCGGCATTTTAGTCGCCTCATACGACACGCATGGCTTACGGAGGAAAGATTCTTTTCCACTTCCCCATGGACAATAGAAGAAATAAAGAAGAACAAGAGCTATTTAGAAAAAGGAGAAAAACATAGATGTATGTATATATATATGCATGTGCGTGTCTGTGAAGTGTGACCAAAGTGTAAGTAGGAGTAGGAAAATATCCCTGTTATCTAGCGTGTTTATGAGACAGAAAAAGACACCAGCAATCCTACCATCATGCAAAACAGTTACAGGTTTCTGTTTCACAGTCATCTGGCAGGACGGTAGTACTTCCCTGGGTGGTTGCTGTCTACCAACCTACTACCTACCTGCCTATATATATATGTCGTGCCGAATAGGCAGAACTTGCGATCTTGGCTTAAATAGCAACGTTCATCTTGCCATATAGGACAAGTGAAAATTTGTGTATGCAATAATTTCGCCAAAATCATTCTGAACCTAACGAAAAAAATATATTTCACTGTGTTTGTTTAGTATTAAATTATTGTAAACAAATCTAAAATATATTTAGTTGGGTTAGGCTAAAATAAATTGTTCTTGTTATAATAAGGTTAGGTAAGTTTTCTAAGTTCCTTTTGGTGCAAAATTATAAATTTTTACATCAACATTAATGAAAAAAATATATCTTTAAAGGTATAAGAGAAAATTTTAGAAAGGACTTAAATTTAAATGAGTTCTTGCTAATTGACCAGTTTTACATATTCGGCACAACATATATATATATATATATATATATATATATATATATATATATATATATATATATATATATATATATATATATATATCAACAACACTGCACTAGGCAACGAACCGAAGCAATTTTCTCAGGATCTAGTTCAGACGCTCCACAGGACGCTTGTGCCCACATTTAGTTCTTTAAAAATATATTTCAATAGACATTTAGCATATTTACATAAAATAATTTATTATGAAGACTAGATAAACATTACCTGCATTAATGAGACATTTGAATCTGCTTTGACTTCGCCAAACTTGTAATATTTGTAGCTAAATTAGTTACTGAGAGCAGCGGAGAATTTTTCAAATTCGAATCAGTCAGTCGCGGTCTCAGTTTGTTTTTAATCAACGTACAGATGCTTGTTTGCATCTGTACGTTGTTCCAAAACGACAGATATAACTCGGGGCTAATTTTATCAACGTACAGATGCTTGTTTGCATCTGTACGTTGTTCCAAAACGACAGATATAACTCTGGGCTAATTTTATCAACGTACAGATGCTTGTTTGCATCTGTACGTTGTTCCAAAACGACAGATATAACTCTGGGCTAATTTTATCAACGTACAGATGCTTGTTCGCATCTGTACGTTGTTCCAAAACGACAGATATAACTCTGGGCTAATTTTATCAACGTACAGATGCTTGTTCGCATCTGTACGTTGTTCCAAAACGACAGATATAACTCTGGGCTAATTTTATCAACGTACAGATGCTTGTTCGCATCTGTACGTTGTTCCAAAACGACGGATTTTGCTAAGTGAAAATGGGTTTGTAAATGCGAGTTTGTTAATGCGAGTTTGTTAATGCGAGTTTGTAAATTCGAGTTTGTAAATTCGAGTTTGTAAATGCGAGTTTGTAAATGCGAGTTTGTAAATGCGAGTTTGTAAATGCGAGTTTGTAAATGCGAGTATGTAAATGCGAGTGTGTAAATGCGAGTATGTAAATGCGAGTATGTAAATGCGAGTATGTAAATGCGAGTATGTAAATGCGAGTATGTAAATGCGAGTGTGTAAATGCGAGTATGTAAATGCGAGTATGTAAATGCGAGTGTGTAAATGCGAGTATGTAAATGCGAGTATGTAAATGCGAGTATGTAAATGCGAGTATGTAAATGCGAGTATGTAAATGCGAGTATGTAAATGCGAGTATGTAAATGCGAGTGTGTAAATGCGAGTATGTAAATGCGAGTGTGTAAATGCGAGTGTGTAAATGCGAGTGTGTAAATGCGAGTATGTAAATGCGAGTATGTAAATGCGAGTATGTAAATGCGAGTATGTAAATGCGAGTGTGTAAATGCGAGTATGTAAATGCGAGTATGTAAATGCGAGTATGTAAATGCGAGTGTGTAAATGCGAGTATGTAAATGCGAGTATGTAAATGCGAGTGTGTAAATGCGAGTATGTAAATGCGAGTATGTAAATGCGAGTATGTAAATGCGAGTATGGAGTCTTCGTCTTCAGTAAATACAAGAAACTCTTGCAGTAATCTGACTTTTTCAGAATAATCTGTAAAATTGGCCCAAATCCTCATTTTCTGAGAGGAGAACAGATTTGACTTCATCTTGACATCACTGACATCAATTTCTATGTTAGGATAATTTGTATATACAATAATCTCGCAAAATTCTTCCTGATCGTAACGAAAAAAAAATATTTCATTGTGTTTATTAAATTATTGTAAACTTATCTAAAATTTATCTAGATGGATTAAGTTAAATTGCGCTTGCTATGATAAGGTTAGGTAAGTTTTCTAAGGCTCCTTTGGTACAAATTTATTAATTTATAAATTAACAGAATTGGAAAAAAATGTCTTTAAACGTGTCAGAGAAAATTTTAGAAAGGATTTATTTTGAAATGAGTTCTTGCTAATTGACCAGTTTTACCTATTCGGCACGATACACACACACACACACACACACATACACACACACACACACACACACACACACACACACACACACACACACAATAGCGTTCCGATGCCTTAATAAGGAATCGTTCAAGACACTGTACACTGTGTATGTTAGGCCCATACTGGAGTATGCAGCACCAGTCTGGAACCCACACCTGGTCAAGCACGTCAAGAAGTTAGAGAAAGTACAAAGGTTTGCAACAAGGCTAGTACCAGAGCTCAAGGGAATGTCGTACGAGGAAAGGTTAAGGGAAATCGGACTGACGACACTGGAGGACAGAAGGGTCAGGGGAGACATGATAACGACATACAAGATACTGCGAGGAATAGACAAGGTGGACAGAGATAGGATGTTCCAGAGAGGGGACACAGAAACAAGGGGTCACAACTGGAAGCTGAAGACTCAGACGAGTCACAGGGACTTTAGGAAGTATTTCTTCAGTCATAGAGTCGTCAGGAAGTGGAATAGCCTAGCAAGTGAAGTAGTGGAGGCAGGAACCATACATAGTTTTAAGAAGAGGTATGACAAAGTTCAGGAAGCAGAGAGGGAGAGGACCTAGTAGCGATCAGTGAAGAGGAGGGGCCAGGAGCCGAGCCTCGACCCCTGCAACCACATATAGGCGAGTACATTATATATATAAAAGAGAGAGAGAAAGGAGAAGAGAGAGAATGGGAGGGAAAGTAAGGTTGGAGAGTAAGGATTATAAAGTTATGTGGTGGTGATGGAACACCTGATACATTAAGGCACCTCTCTTTCTCCCTGCCTCTCTCTCTCTCTCTCTCTCTCTCTCTCTCTCTCTCTCTCTCTCTCTCTCTCTCTCTCTCTCTCTCTCTCTCTCTCTCTACACAGGGTTTGACAAGGTTAGGTTAAGGATCCCTAACTTTATTGACAAGCTATTTACAGGTTAATTAAGGATTCCTAACTTTATTGACAAGCTAAGAGCTGTTACCTACATCAATTCATTTGAAAGCATTTTTATTGTTATGAGACGTACAAGTAGGGAACAGGATGAAGTTGGAGCCATCTGTGGGCCAGCATTTTCATCTGATCAACTGACTTTATCTCGTTGACATGCTGTATGAATGTGTTCCATACTTGAGTCTCTCTCTCTCTCTCTCTCTTTCTCTCTCATTTCTCCCTTCTGTTACCTTCTCCTATGTCTCTCTGCAAGTGCTCATGATATGTTGCTACATACGTGTCTATGTGGTGAACTATGCCACATAATTTAACTTGATACAATCATGAATGACTTACATAAAGCCGTAATTAAGTCTCTGGAGATATTTTAACAATCTAAATAACTTGAAAACTAATGATAATTAGTAAAGAGGTTAATTAACATGTTAAAAAAATAATTTCCTGTTTCATCTCAGACTTACAAGACGGTAGGACAATATTATTAACTTGTGTCAGGCTAACAAACCATACCACGGGTGGGGTTAGAACCCGCGATCAGAGAGTCATAAAACTCCAGACCGACGCTTTATCCACTGGCTAAGGCGTCGGTCTGGAGTTTCACGACTCTTAGATCGCGGGTTCTAACCCCACCCGTGGTATGGTTTGCAATCGTGAGTCATGTTGTGTCAGGCCGACTTAACACTATTCAGCAGTTATCATAATATTTTTACTCTCTTTCCACGACCTTTTAAATTAACAGATCCACCTGTACAAGTCTCCAACCATCTGACTTTGACAAAATACTAAGCGACTTAACTAACTCCAGGCACCTAGCATAGAAACATTATATCGACGTTTTGGTCCGTTTTTAACCGTTGTTAAGTAGAGACTTGACAGTTGCCATGATGGCCCGATAGGTCATTAGGCTCCTCACTAACAGTTGTCATGATAGACCGAAACGTAATTAGGCTTCTCACCAACAGTTTCCATGATGGTCCGATACGTCCTTAGGCTTCTCACTAACAGTTGTCATAGACCGAAACGTAATTAGGTTTCTCACCAACAGTTGCCATGATGGTCCGATACGTCCTTAGGCTTCTCACTAACAGCTGTCATAGACCGAAACGTAATTAGGCTCCTCACCAACAATTATCATGATAGACCGAAACGTAATTAGGCTTCTCACCAACAGTTGCCATGAAGGTCCGAAACATCGTAATTATTTTCCACGAAGACATTAAGAATATTAGCAGGAATGTATTCTTGAATTTAAATGGAGAAAATATTCTTAGATTCATTTATGTTTTTAAATAATGAGAAAGATAGTATTCGACACAAATAATTATGTAAAACACAACTAAACTACAGTGATTTAACGTTTAATAATTACCATAAGTCGTAAATACACTGGTTATTGATAACACGAAGAACTTTGTTCACTATGTTCATTTGAACAATGAAAATTAATATAATTGTAACAAGTAAGAAAGACCCAAATTAGAACAGTAATTAACAGTGACGGTATGAAAATGTGCATCGATATAGACGTTTAATCTTTCTCATTGTAACTTTTAACTCGATTTACACATCGGAAAATTTATTTTAATAAACTTGGTTACCACATGACTCACGAAATCGTAATGACACGATTGTAAACAAATCATACCACGGACGGGGTATGGTTTGGTTACCACATAATTTACTCTTGAGTACAAGTCTCCATTAAGGTACCAAGAGAAAATTACCACCGAGAAATTCATGTCGTCCGGTAGAAATATCACTCGGTACACAAAATATCACTCGGTACACAAAATATCACTCGGTACACAAAATATCACTCGGTACACAAAATATCACTCAGTACACAAAATATCACTCGGTACACAAAATATCACTCGGTACACAAAATATCACTCGGTACACAAAATATCACTCGGTACACAAAATATCACTCGGTACACAAAATATCACTCGGTACACAAAATAAAAACATGCTCATGGATATAGTCAATACATTAAGTGAGGAAGGCAAAGTACCTGATGGCTGGCAAAGATAGGCTAGATGCCCTCAGAGCTGTTGCTGGCTATAGCCCCAACAATCATGGCGCTGTATATAGTTCATTATACATTCCAAGTGTTAGAAGAAGTGTTGCAAGCTCCAACAACTGTACATAGTGTTGCTGATGGTGTTAGAAGGCATAGTGTTGCAAAACAACTGATAGGTTGCTGGCTAGATGCCCTATAGCCCCAACAACTGTGTTAGAAGGCATAGTGTTGCTGGCTATAGCTCCAACAACTGTGTTAGAAGGCATAGTGTTGCTGGCTATAGCTCCAACAACTGTGTTAGAAGGCATAGTGTTGCTGGCTATAGCTCCAACAACTGTGTTAGAAGGCATAGTGTTGCTGGCTATAGCCCCAACAACTGTGTTAGAAGGCATAGTGTTGCTGGCTATAGCCCCAACAACTGTGTTAGTAGGCATAGTGTTGCTGGCTATAGCCCCAACAACTGTGTTAGTAGGCATAGTGTTGCTGGCTATAGCCCCAACAACTGTGTTAGTAGGCATAGTGTTGCTGGCTATAGCCCCAACAACTGTGTTAGTAGGCATAGTGTTGCTGGCTATAGCCCCAACAACTGTGTTAGTAGGCATAGTGTTGCTGGCTATAGCCCCAACAACTGTGTTAGTAGGCATAGTGTTGCTGGCTATAGCCCCAACAACTGTGTTAGTAGGCATAGTGTTGCTGGCTATAGCCCCAACAACTGTGTTAGTAGGCATAGTGTTGCTGGCTATAGCCCCAACAACTGTGTTGGTAGGCATAGTGTTGCTGGCTATAGCCCCAACAACTGTGTTAGTAGGCATAGTGTTGCTGGCTATAGCCCCAACAACTGTGTTAGTAGGCATAGTGTTGCTGGCTATAGCCCCAACAACTGTGTTGGTAGGCATAGTGTTGCTGGCTATAGCCCCAACAACTGTGTTAGTAGGCATAGTGTTGCTGGCTATAGCCCCAACAACTGTGTTAGTAGGCATAGTGTTGCTGGCTATAGCCCCAACAACTGTGTTGGTAGGCATAGTGTTGCTGGCTATAGCCCCAACAACTGTGTTGGTAGGCATAGTGTTGCTGGCTATAGCTCCAACAACTGTGTTGGTAGGCATAGTGTTGCTGGCTATAGCCCCAACAACTGTGTTAGTAGGCATAGTGTTGCTGGCTATAGCCCCAACAACTGTGTTAGTAGGCATAGTGTTGCTGGCTATAGCCCCAACAACTGTGTTAGTAGGCATAGTGAAAATGATGTACATAGCCTATAATAGATCCTTAAATGGTTATTCTGCACCCATGTAATTATTAAGGAAGCTTCTCTACAATCCCTTGAAATTAATGCAAAATGAATAACTTGGAATCATTCTCGGTTGTCTTATACGATTCCTAATGTGAGGAAGAAGCTTGGTGACTCCTAGTATCAGTGATGTCGTTATAAAAGTAAATATCTAGAAGTAAACAGATCTTAGTAGGATACGAAGACCTGCAGTTGTATTAGATTGTATAACTTGCACGAACTGTATCGTTGTAAACAAGAGCGTAATATTTTGTGATATTTTAAATTACAACTTCCTTGCAAGTTGTAATATATATTACATACCTGTATGTCTCTCCCAAGAAGCTCACCACTAGCAATCCCTTCCTTAAATCACTTGTAAAAACAACTGCTCATAAGGAATTTCTTGCTAAACTATAATGAATAATGTATCAGAAATTATAATTACGAAAAGATCTAAGCAGGAGTCTACTGGCAGGGTTACATCTGCTCTTGTCACCTCCAGCAGGAGTCTACTGGCAGGGTTACATCTGCTCTTGTCACCTCCAGCAGGAGTCTACTGGCAGGGTTACATCTGCTCTTGTTGTCACCTCCAGCAGGACTCTACTGGCAGGGTTACATCTGCTCTTGTTGTCACCTCCAGCAGGAGTCTACTGGCAGGGTTACATCTGCTCTTGTTGTCACCTCCAGCAGGAGTCTACTGGCAGGGTTACATCTGCTCTTGTTGTCACCTCCAGCAGGAGTCTACTGGCAGGGCTGCATCTGCTCTTGTTGTCACCTCCAGCAGGAGTCTACTGGCAGGGCTCATCTGCTCTTGTTGTCACCTCCAGCAGGAGTCTACTGGCAGGGTTACATCTGCTCTTGTTGTCACCTCCAGCAGGAGTCTACTGGCAGGGTTACATCTGCTCTTGTTGTCACCTCCAGCAGGAGTCTACTGGCAGGGTTACATCTGCTCTTGTTGTCACCTCCAGCAGGGCAGGGCTACTGGCAGGGTACATCTGCTCTTGTTGTCACCTCCAGCAGGAGTCTACTGGCAGGGTTACATCTGCTCTTGTTTTCACCTCCAGCAGGAGTCTACTGGCAGGGTTACATCTGCTCTTGTTGTCACCTCCAGCAGGAGTCTACTGGCAGGGTTACATCTGCTCTTGTTGTCACCTCCAGCAGGAGTCTACTGGCAGGGTTACATCTGCTCTTGTTGTCACCTCCAGCAGGAGTCTACTGGCAGGGTTACATCTGCTCTTGTTGTCACCTCCAGCAGGAGTCTACTGGCAGGGTTACATCTGCTCTTGTTGTCACCTCCAGCAGGAGTCTACTGGCAGGGTTACATCTGCTCTTGTTGTCACCTCCAGCAGGAGTCTACTGGCAGGGTTACATCTGCTCTTGTTGTCACCTCCAGCAGGAGTCTACTGGCAGGGTTACATCTGCTCTTGTTGTCACCTCCAGCAGGAGTCTACTGGCAGGGTTACATCTGCTCTTGTTGTCACCTCCAGCAGGAGTCTACTGGCAGGGTTACATCTGCTCTTGTTGTCACCTCCAGCAGGAGTCTACTGGCAGGGTTACATCTGCTCTTGTTGTCACCTCCAGCAGGAGTCTACTGGCAGGGTTACATCTGCTCTTGTTGTCACCTCCAGCAGGAGTCTACTGGCAGGGTTACATCTGCTCTTGTTGTCACCTCCAGCAGGAGTCTACTGGCAGGGTTACATCTGCTCTTGTTGTCACCTCCAGCAGGAGTCTACTGGCAGGGTTACATCTGCTCTTGTTGTCACCTCCAGCAGGAGTCTACTGGCAGGGTTACATCTGCTCTTGTTGTCACCTCCAGCAGGAGTCTACTGGCAGGGTTACATCTGCTCTTGTTGTCACCTCCAGCAGGAGTCTACTGGCAGGGTTACATCTGCTCTTGTTGTCACCTCCAGCAGGAGTCTACTGGCAGGGTTACATCTGCTCTTGTTGTCACCTCCAGCAGGAGTCTACTGGCAGGGTTACATCTGCTCTTGTTGTCACCTCCAGCAGGAGTCTACTGGCAGGGTTACATCTGCTCTTGTTGTCACCTCCAGCAGGAGTCTACTGGCAGGGTTACATCTGCTCTTGTTGTCACCTCCAGCAGGAGTCTACTGGCAGGGTTACATCTGCTCTTGTTGTCACCTCCAGCAGGAGTCTACTGGCAGGGTTACATCTGCTCTTGTTGTCACCTCCAGCAGGAGTCTACTGGCAGGGTTACATCTGCTCTTGTTGTCACCTCCAGCAGGAGTCTACTGGCAGGGTTACATCTGCTCTTGTTGTCACCTCCAGCAGGAGTCTACTGGCAGGGTTACATCTGCTCTTGTTGTCACCTCCAGCAGGAGTCTACTGGCAGGGTTACATCTGCTCTTGTTGTCACCTCCAGCAGGAGTCTACTGGCAGGGTTACATCTGCTCTTGTTGTCACCTCCAGCAGGAGTCTACTGGCAGGGTTGCATCTGCTCTTGTTGTCACCTCAAGCAGGAGTCTACTGGCAGGGTTGCATCTGCTCTTGTTGTCACCTCAAGCAGGAGTCTACTGGCAGGGTTACATCTGCTCTTGTTGTCACCTCCAGCAGGAGTCTACTGGCAGGGTTACATCTGCTCTTGTTGTCACCTCCAGCAGGAGTCTACTGGCAGGGTTACATCTGCTCTTGTTGTCACCTCCAGCAGGAGTCTACTGGCAGGGTTACATCTGCTCTTGTTGTCACCTCCAGCAGCACTGGCAGGGTCATCTGCTCTTGTTGTCACCTCCAGCAGGAGTCTACTGGCAGGGATGCATCTGCTCTTGTCACCTCCAGCAGGAGTCTACTGGCAGGGTCATCTGCTCTGTTGTCACCTCCAGCAGGAGTCTACTGGCAGGGTTACATCTGCTCTTGTTGTCACCTCCAGCAGGAGTCTACTGGCAGGGTTGCATCTGCTCTTGTTGTCACCTCCAGCAGGAGTCTACTGGCAGGGTTACATCTGCTCTTGTTGTCACCTCCAGCAGGAGTCTACTGGCAGGGTTACATCTGCTCTTGTTGTCACCTCCAGCAGGAGTCTACTGGCAGGGTTACATCTGCTCTTGTTGTCACCTCCAGCAGGAGTCTACTGGCAGGGTTACATCTGCTCTTGTTGTCACCTCCAGCAGGAGTCTACTGGCAGGGTTACATCTGCTCTTGTTGTCACCTCCAGCAGGAGTCTACTGGCAGGGTTACATCTGCTCTTGTTGTCACCTCCAGCAGGAGTCTACTGGCAGGGTTACATCTGCTCTTGTTGTCACCTCCAGCAGGAGTCTACTGGCAGGGTTACATCTGCTCTTGTTGTCACCTCCAGCAGGAGTCTACTGGCAGGGTTACATCTGCTCTTGTTGTCACCTCCAGCAGGAGTCTACTGGCAGGGTTACATCTGCTCTTGTTGTCACCTCCAGCAGGAGTCTACTGGCAGGGTTACATCTGCTCTTGTTGTCACCTCCAGCAGGAGTCTACTGGCAGGGTTACATCTGCTCTTGTTGTCACCTCCAGCAGGAGTCTACTGGCAGGGTTACATCTGCTCTTGTTGTCACCTCCAGCAGGAGTCTACTGGCAGGGTTGCATCTGCTCTTGTTGTCACCTCCAGCAGGAGTCTACTGGCAGGGTTACATCTGCTCTTGTTGTCACCTCCAGCAGGAGTCTACTGGCAGGGTTACATCTGCTCTTGTTGTCACCTCCAGCAGGAGTCTACTGGCAGGGTTACATCTGCTCTTGTTGTCACCTCCAGCAGGAGTCTACTGGCAGGGTTACATCTGCTCTTGTTGTCACCTCCAGCAGGAGTCTACTGGCAGGGTTACATCTGCTCTTGTTGTCACCTCCAGCAGGAGTCTACTGGCAGGGTTACATCTGCTCTTGTTGTCACCTCCAGCAGGAGTCTACTGGCAGGGTTACATCTGCTCTTGTTGTCACCTCCAGCAGGAGTCTACTGGCAGGGTTACATCTGCTCTTGTTGTCACCTCCAGCAGGAGTCTACTGGCAGGGTTGCATCTGCTCTTGTTGTCACCTCAAGCAGGAGTCTACTGGCAGGGTTGCATCTGCTCTTGTTGTCACCTCAAGCAGGAGTCTACTGGCAGGGTTACATCTGCTCTTGTTGTCACCTCCAGCAGGAGTCTACTGGCAGGGTTACATCTGCTCTTGTTGTCACCTCCAGCAGGAGTCTACTGGCAGGGTTACATCTGCTCTTGTTGTCACCTCCAGCAGGAGTCTACTGGCAGGGTTACATCTGCTCTTGTTGTCACCTCCAGCAGGAGTCTACTGGCAGGGTTACATCTGCTCTTGTTGTCACCTCCAGCAGGAGTCTACTGGCAGGGTTACATCTGCTCTTGTTGTCACCTCAAGCAGGAGTCTACTGGCAGGGTTACATCTGCTCTTGTTGTCACCTCCAGCAGGAGTCTACTGGCAGGGTTACATCTGCTCTTGTTGTCACCTCCAGCAGGAGTCTACTGGCAGGGTTACATCTGCTCTTGTTGTCACCTCCAGCAGGAGTCTACTGGCAGGGTTACATCTGCTCTTGTTGTCACCTCCAGCAGGAGTCTACTGGCAGGGATGCATCTGCTCTTGTCACCTCCAGCAGGAGTCTACTGGCAGGGTTACATCTGCTCTTGTTGTCACCTCCAGCAGGAGTCTACTGGCAGGGTTACATCTGCTCTTGTTGTCACCTCCAGCAGGAGTCTACTGGCAGGGTTACATCTGCTCTTGTTTTCACATCCAGCAGGAGTCTACTGGCAGGGTTGCATCTGCTCTTGTTGTCACCTCCTGCAGGAGTCTACTGGCAGGGTTACATCTGCTCTTGTTTTCACCTCCAGCAGGAGTCTACTGGCAGGGTTACATCTGCTCTTGTTGTCACCTCCAGCAGGAGTCTACTGGCAGGGTTACATCTGCTCTTGTTGTCACCTCAAGCAGGAGTCTACTGGCAGGGTTACATCTGCTCTTGTTGTCACCTCCAGCAGGAGTCTACTGGCAGGGTTACATCTGCTCTTGTTGTCACCTCAAGCAGGAGTCTACTGGCAGGGTTACATCTGCTCTTGTTGTCACCTCCAGTAGGAGTCTACTGGCAGGGTTACATCTGCTCTTGTTGTCACCTCCAGCAGGAGTCTACTGGCAGGGAT
This sequence comes from Cherax quadricarinatus, assembly GCF_038502225.1. NCBI lineage: Eukaryota > Metazoa > Arthropoda > Malacostraca > Decapoda > Parastacidae > Cherax > Cherax quadricarinatus. Next base: position 16,380,003 of record NC_091378.1, on the reverse strand, counting down.
ACATCTGCTCTTGTTGTCACCTCAAGCAGGAGTCTACTGGCAGGGTTACATCTGCTCTTGTTGTCACCTCCAGCAGGAGTCTACTGGCAGGGTTACATCTGCTCTTGTTGTCACCTCCAGCAGGAGTCTACTGGCAGGGTTACATCTGCTCTTGTTGTCACCTCCAGCAGGAGTCTACTGGCAGGGTTACATCTGCTCTTGTTGTCACCTCCAGCAGGAGTCTACTGGCAGGGTTACATCTGCTCTTGTTGTCACCTCCAGCAGGAGTCTACTGGCAGGGTTACATCTGCTCTTGTTGTCACCTCCAGCAGGAGTCTACTGGCAGGGTTACATCTGCTCTTGTTGTCACCTCCAGCAGGAGTCTACTGGCAGGGTTACATCTGCTCTTGTTGTCACCTCCAGCAGGAGTCTACTGGCAGGGTTACATCTGCTCTTGTTGTCACCTCCAGCAGGAGTCTACTGGCAGGGTTACATCTGCTCTTGTTGTCACCTCCAGCAGGAGTCTACTGGCAGGGTTGCATCTGCTCTTGTTGTCACCTCCAGCAGGAGTCTACTGGCAGGGTTACATCTGCTCTTGTTGTCACCTCCAGCAGGAGTCTACTGGCAGGGTTACATCTGCTCTTGTTGTCACCTCCAGCAGGAGTCTACTGGCAGGGTTACATCTGCTCTTGTTGTCACCTCCAGCAGGAGTCTACTGGCAGGGTTGCATCTGCTCTTGTTGTCACCTCCAGCAGGAGTCTACTGGCAGGGTTACATCTGCTCTTGTTTTCACCTCCAGCAGGAGTCTACTGGCAGGGTTACATCTGCTCTTGTCACCTCCAGCAGGAGTCTACTGGCAGGGTTACATCTGCTCTTGTTGTCACCTCCAGCAGGAGTCTACTGGCAGGGTTACATCTGCTCTTGTTGTCACCTCCAGCAGGAGTCTACTGGCAGGGTTACATCTGCTCTTGTTGTCACCTCCAGCAGGAGTCTACTGGCAGGGTTGCATCTGCTCTTGTTGTCACCTCCAGCAGGAGTCTACTGGCAGGGTTGCATCTGCTCTTGTTGTCACCTCAAGCAGGAGTCTACTGGCAGGGTTACATCTGCTCTTGTTGTCACCTCCAGCAGGAGTCTACTGGCAGGGTTACATCTGCTCTTGTTGTCACCTCCAGCAGGAGTCTACTGGCAGGGTTACATCTGCTCTTGTTGTCACCTCCAGCAGGAGTCTACTGGCAGGGTTACATCTGCTCTTGTTGTCACCTCAAGCAGGAGTCTACTGGCAGGGTTACATCTGCTCTTGTTGTCACCTCCAGCAGGAGTCTACTGGCAGGGTTACATCTGCTCTTGTTGTCACCTCAAGCAGGAGTCTACTGGCAGGGTTACATTTTCTCTTGTTACCTCCAGCAGGAGTCTACTAGCAGGGTTACATCTGCTCTTGTTGTCACCTCCAGCAGGAGTCTACTGGCAGGGTTACATCTGCTCTTGTTGTCACCTCCAGCAGGAGTCTACTGGCAGGGTTACATCTGCTCTTGTTGTCACCTCCAGCAGGAGTCTACTGGCAGGGTTGCATCTGCTCTTGTCACCTCCAGCAGGAGTCTACTGGCAGGGTTACATCTGCTCTTGTTGTCACCTCCAGCAGGAGTCTACTGGCAGGGTTACATCTGCTCTTGTTGTCACCTCCAGCAGGAGTCTACTGGCAGGGTTACATCTGCTCTTGTTTTCACATCCAGCAGGAGTCTACTGGCAGGGTTGCATCTGCTCTTGTTGTCACCTCCTGCATGAGTCTACTGGCAGGGTTACATCTGCTCTTGTTTTCACCTCCAGCAGGAGTCTACTGGCAGGGTTACATCTGCTCTTGTTGTCACCTCCAGCAGGAGTCTACTGGCAGGGTTACATCTGCTCTTGTTGTCACCTCAAGCAGGAGTCTACTGGCAGGGTTACATCTGCTCTTGTTGTCACCTCCAGCAGGAGTCTACTGGCAGGGTTACATCTGCTCTTGTTGTCACCTCAAGCAGGAGTCTACTGGCAGGGTTACATCTGCTCTTGTTGTCACCTCCAGTAGGAGTCTACTGGCAGGGTTACATCTGCTCTTGTTGTCACCTCCAGCAGGAGTCTACTGGCAGGGTTACATCTGCTCTTGTTGTCACCTCCAGCAGGAGTCTACTGGCAGGGTTACATCTGCTCTTGTTGTCACCTCCAGCAGGAGTCTACTGGCAGGGTTACATCTGCTCTTGTTGTCACCTCCAGCAGGAGTCTACTGGCAGGGTTACATCTGCTCTTGTTGTCACCTCCAGCAGGAGTCTACTGGCAGGGTTACATCTGCTCTTGTTGTCACCTCCAGCAGGAGTCTACTGGCAGGGTTACATCTGCTCTTGTTGTCACCTCCAGCAGGAGTCTACTGGCAGGGTTACATCTGCTCTTGTTGTCACCTCCAGCAGGAGTCTACTGGCAGGGCTACATCTGCTCTTGTTGACACCTCCAGCAGGAGTCTACTGGCAAAGCTACATCTGCTCTTGTTGCCACCTCCAGCAGGAGTTTACTGGAAGGGTTACGTCTGTTATTGTTGCACCTCCAGGAGGAGTCTACTGGCAAGGCTACATCTGCTCTTGTTACCACCTTCTGCAGGAGTCTACCGGCAGGGCTGCATCTGCTCCTGTTGTCACCTCCAGCAGGAGTCTACTGGCAGGGCTGCATCTGCTCTTGTTGCCACCTCCAGCAGGAGTCTACTGGCAGGGTTGCATCTGCTCTTGTTGTCACTTCCAGCAGGAGTCTACTGGCAGGGCTGCATCTGCTCTTGTTGTCACCTCCAGCAGGAGTCTACTGGCAGGGTTGCATCTGCTCTTGTTGTCACCTCCAGCAGGAGTCTACTGGCAGGGCTGCATCTGCTCTTGTTGTCACCTCCAGCAGGAGTCTACTGGCAGGGTTGCATCTGCTCTTGTTGTCACCTCCAGCAGGAGTCTACTGGCAGGGTTGCATCTGCTCTTGTTGTCACCTCCAGCAGGAGTCTACTGGCAGGGTTGCATCTGCTCTTGTTGTCACCTCCAGCAGGAGTCTACTGGCAGGGTTGCATCTGCTCTTGTTGTCACCTCCAGCAGGAGTCTACTGGCAGGGCTGCATCTGCTCTTGTTGTCACCTCCAGCAGGAGTCTACTGGCAGGGCTGCATCTGCTCTTGTTGTCACCTCCAGCAGGAGTCTACTGGCAGGGCTGCATCTGCTCTTGTTGCCACCTCCAGCAGGAGTTTTCTGGCAGGTTTGCATCTGCACTTGTTCCCACCTCCAGGAGGAGTCTACTGGCAGGGTTGCAGCTGCTGTTGTTGTCACCTCCAGCAGGAGTCTACTGGCAGGGTTGCATCTGCTCTTGTTGACATCTCCAGGAGGAGTCTACTGGCAGGGCTGTATCTGCTCTTGTTGCCACCTCCAGCAGGAGTCTACTGGCAGGGCTGCATCTGCTCTTGTTGTCACCTCCAGCAGGAGTCTACTGGCAGGGCTGCATCTGCTCTTGTTGTCACCTCCAGCAGGAGTCTAAAGGCAGGGTTGCATCTGCTCTTGTTGTCACCTCCAGGAGGAGTCTACTGGCAGGGTTGCATCTGCTCTTGTTGTCACCTCCAGCAGGAGTCTAAAGGCAGGGTTGCATCTGCTCTTGTTGTCACCTCCAGCAGGAGTCTACTGGCAGGGCTGCATCTGCTCTTGTTGTCACCTCCAGCAGTAGTCTACTGGCAGGGCTGCATCTGCTCTTGTTGTCACCTCCAGCAGGAGTCTACTGGCAGGGTTGCATCTGCTCTTGTTGTCACCTCCAGCAGGAGTCTACTGGCAGGGCTGCATCTGCTCTTGTTGTCACCTCCAGCAGGAGTCTACTGGCAGGGTTGCATCTGCTCTTGTTGTCACCTCCAGCAGAAGTCTGCTGGCAGGGCTGCATCTGCTCTTGTTGTCACCTCCAGCAGGAGTCTACTGGCAGGGTTGCATCTGCTCTTGTTGTCACCTCCAGCAGGAGTCTACTGGCAGGGCTGCATCTGCTCTTGTTGTCACCTCCAGCAGGAGTCTACTGGCAGGGCTGCATCTGCTCTTGTTGTCACCTCCAGCAGGAGTCTACTGGCAGGGCTGCATCTGCTCTTGTTGTCACCTCCAGCAGGAGTCTACTGGCAGGGTTGCATCTGCTCTTGTTGTCACCTCCAGCAGGAGTCTACTGGCAGGGTTGCATCTGCTCTCGTTGTCACCTCCAGCAGGAGTCTACTGGCAGGGCTGCATCTGCTCTCGTTGCCACCTCCAGCAGGAGTCTACCGGCAGGGCTGCATCTGCTCTCGTTGTCACCTCCAGCAGGAGTCAACTGGCAGGGCTGTATCTGCTCTTGTTCCCACCTCCAGCAGGAGTCTAAAGGCATGGTTACATCTGCTCTTGTTGTCACCTCCAGCAGGAGTCTACTGGCAGAGCTGCATCTGCTCTCGTTGTCACCTCCAGCAGGAGTCTACTGGCAGGGCTGCATCTGCTCTTGTTGCCGCCTCCAGCAGGAGTCTACTGGCAGGGTTACATCTGCTCTTGTTGTCACCTCCAGCAGGAGTCTACTGGCAGGGTTGCATCTGCTCTTGTTGTCACCTCCAGCAGGAGTCTACTGGCAGGGTTACATCTGCTCTTGTTGTCACCTCCAGCAGGAGTCTACTGGCAGGGTTACATCTGCTCTTGTTGTCACCTCCAGCAGGAGTCTACTGGCAGGGTTACATCTGCTCTTGTTGTCACCTCCAGCAGGAGTCTACTGGCAGGGTTACATCTGCTCTTGTTGTCACCTCAAGCAGGAGTCTACTGGCAGGGTTACATTTTCTCTTGTTGTCACCTCCAGCAGGAGTCTACTAGCAGGGTTACATCTGCTCTTGTTGTCACCTCCAGCAGGAGTCTACTGGCAGGGTTACATCTGCTCTTGTTGTCACCTCCAGCAGGAGTCTACTGGCAGGGTTACATCTGCTCTTGTTGTCACCTCCAGCAGGAGTCTACTGGCAGGGTTGCATCTGCTCTTGTCACCTCCAGCAGGAGTCTACTGGCAGGGTTACATCTGCTCTTGTTGTCACCTCCAGCAGGAGTCTACTGGCAGGGTTACATCTGCTCTTGTTGTCACCTCCAGCAGGAGTCTACTGGCAGGGTTACATCTGCTCTTGTTTTCACATCCAGCAGGAGTCTACTGGCAGGGTTGCATCTGCTCTTGTTGTCACCTCCTGCATGAGTCTACTGGCAGGGTTACAACTGCTCTTGTTTTCACCTCCAGCAGGAGTCTACTGGCAGGGTTACATCTGCTCTTGTTGTCACCTCCAGCAGGAGTCTACTGGCAGGGTTACATCTGCTCTTGTTGTCACCTCAAGCAGGAGTCTACTGGCAGGGTTACATCTGCTCTTGTTGTCACCTCCAGCAGGAGTCTACTGGCAGGGTTACATCTGCTCTTGTTGTCACCTCAAGCAGGAGTCTACTGGCAGGGTTACATCTGCTCTTGTTGTCACCTCCAGTAGGAGTCTACTGGCAGGGTTACATCTGCTCTTGTTGTCACCTCCAGCAGGAGTCTACTGGCAGGGTTACATCTGCTCTTGTTGTCACCTCCAGCAGGAGTCTACTGGCAGGGTTACATCTGCTCTTGTTGTCACCTCCAGCAGGAGTCTACTGGCAGGGTTACATCTGCTCTTGTTGTCACCTCCAGCAGGAGTCTACTGGCAGGGTTGCATCTGCTCTTGTTGTCACCTCCAGCAGGAGTCTACTGGCAGGGTTACATCTGCTCTTGTTGTCACCTCCAGCAGGAGTCTACTGGCAGGGTTACATCTGCTCTTGTTGTCACCTCCAGCAGGAGTCTACTGGCAGGGTTACATCTGCTCTTGTTGTCACCTCCAGCAGGAGTCTACTGGCAGGGTTGCATCTGCTCTTGTTGTCACCTCCAGCAGGAGTCTACTGGCAGGGTTACATCTGCTCTTGTTGTCACCTCAAGCAGGAGTCTACTGGCAGGGTTACATCTGCTCTTGTTGTCACCTCCAGTAGGAGTCTACTGGCAGGGTTACATCTGCTCTTGTTTTCACATCCAGCAGGAGTCTACTGGCAGGGTTGCATCTGCTCTTGTTGTCACCTCCAGCAGGAGTCTACTGGCAGGGTTACATCTGCTCTTGTTTTCACCTCCAGCAGGAGTCTACTGGCAGGGTTACATCTGCTCTTGTCACCTCCAGCAGGAGTCTACTGGCAGGGTTACATCTGCTCTTGTTGTCACCTCCAGCAGGAGTCTACTGGCAGGGTTACATCTGCTCTTGTTGTCACCTCCAGCAGGAGTCTACTGGCAGGGTTACATCTGCTCTTGTTGTCACCTCCAGCAGGAGTCTACTGGCAGGGTTACATCTGCTCTTGTTGTCACCTCCAGCAGGAGTCTACTGGCAGGGTTACATCTGCTCTTGTTGTCACCTCCAGCAGGAGTCTACTGGCAGGGTTACATCTGCTCTTGTCACCTCCAGCAGGAGTCTACTGGCAGGGTTACATCTGCTCTTGTTGTCACCTCCAGCAGGAGTCTACTGGCAGGGTTACATCTGCTCTTGTTGTCACCTCCAGCAGGAGTCTACTGGCAGGGTTACATCTGCTCTTGTCACCTCCAGCAGGAGTCTACTGGCAGGGTTACATCTGCTCTTGTTGTCACCTCCAGCAGGAGTCGACTGGCAGGGTTACATCTGCTCTTGTTGTCACCTCCAGCAGGAGTCTACTGGCAGGGTTACGTCTACTCTTGTCACCTCCCTAGATAATGGTATCATCCAAAATGAGTCATAACAAAAAAATAACATGGTGTCTACTTTGCAAACTGAGTTGTTTGCCATCCTGATGACACTGAATCTGACTTTGACTACTACCGATTCTACGTCATTACTGAAGGCACTAAACTCACACAATAACTCAAACATACTCATTGCTGAATCAAGATCCAAATACTCAAAACGAGATGCAAATTAATTAATGTAATATATTTCTGTATTCTGTTACTTGATGGTGACGGAACAATCAGAACATTAGGACAGAAGTAAACAATGAAACCGAACGTCACTGGAAATCAGTCAGAAGCCTGAGTAGACGTGTCACCCATTATAACATAAGCGACTTATAATGGGAACAGGCTGACTAATGTTGCTGCCAGGCTCAGGCTGGGTTACTAGTACTGATGATCGAGCCAAATGCAAATGTGCTCAGGCTGGGTTACTAGTACTGATGATCGAGCCAAATGCAAATGTGCTCAGCCTTATGGTCACTGGATCACTGGAATGTAGAGAGAGTACAATAATGTATGTGAAATATCAGAACATGCCTGGAACATAAGCAAATTTCCTAAAATTGCTTATAATTAATAAGGCAATAGTAGATATAAATCCAGATGTACTCCAGTTAACCCACTTTTAATGGCCTAGTTCTTAGGCCTTTTATGTATCTACAAGAATTGGAGTGCACAATAAACTAGCCACTTCGGCGGCAAAAAGGCCAACCTCGATTACCGCCCCTTTACCCTGACATTAGTAACGGGAAAACTAATGGTAAATAGAATTAGGAACACAGTCATTAATTTCCTAAACGAAAATCAACATGGTTCTCAAAAGAAAAGAAAACTGCGTAACAAATATATCGATTTTTTCGGCACATCAACAATTTTTTTTTGATAAACGGGCCTAGACTTCCTGAAGGCATAAGACAAAGTTAGCACAAGTTGTTGTGAATTAATATATCTCGTAAATTACAGGATCATGAGATAGTCACAACGATAAATAACTAAATAACAAAAAGGCACAATACCGTGACTGGAACAATACACAAATAACCCGCACATAAAAGAGAGAAGCTTACGACGATGTTTCGGTCCGACTTGGACCATTGACAAAGTCACACTAACAGGTACGAACGAACGAACGAAAGTTCAGGTAAGATCCCAAATGGGATGAGAGGGGAAGGCGGGACAGACGAAGAATAGTGCTGGAGAGGAGTGTTCTTAGTTGTAGAAATAGAGCCAGGGCTTAACCCAGCAGCAAAGTCGATCGTGGGACAGACATTGAGAACACACATAGCAGGCTCTTCTGTTGGGACTCCGGTGGGTGAGTGGGGAAGTGTGGACAGACGATGAACAGTCGTGAGAGGAAGGTCTTGAGTTGTAGAATAAAGAGCCAGGGCTAAACCCAGCTGCGTGGCACTGCGAGGCAGTGTAGAGAGGGCATGTTGAGGACATAGAGGAGAGAGCAGACTGCAGACAGTGCTCGCTGACTGATATGCTTCAGGCTGAGGTGAAGAGCTGGTTTGGACGTCAGGTGTTGGGAAGGGTGTTGTGTGTTTGGCTACACTTCGCTGGTGATGGAACCACTCTTGAGTCTTTTGAAGTCTCTCTTGGACATGTGGAATAGTTGCATTCTGAGGTTGGAGCAGTTCAGATTCGTCACGAGGTAAGATAGTGCGTTTTCAAAAGGAATTTGGTGAGGTTTGGTGCAGGTGTACTTAACAGCTCCTTCTTTCATTAAGTGGAGCATATCAGCTGCGCTCATTTCTGTTGGGAGGTTGGGGGTGGTGTAGAAGGTTAGAGACCCATTAAAGGCTTGGCTTAGGTAACGGTTGCGTGTGGTTTCTTCTTCGACTACTACTTCGTCGTTGTCCGAGGGTTGTTCATAATGTTCTGGTACTATTTCGTCTTCTGTGACTTTGTTGAGAGGAGGCAGGGAGTGTTGGTCGGTTGTGATTTGTTGGGCTGGTGGTGGGTGGTGAGAGGTGGCAGTAGACGGTGGTGTTGGTTCTGGAGTAGAGTCTTGGTCAGAGATACAAGTAGGACCAGGTGAGGTGAAGTTAACAATATCTGGAATTAGCTTGAGGAGGTCTTGTGATGGTGGCGAGTTGGAAAAAGACACTTATGTACAGTTCAGGACATTTATTAAAGGAAACGTTTCGCCACGAGTGGCTTCTTCAGTCCTAATACAGAGAAAACTAAGAAAACACACATATATATAGTGGTGGGAGTCAGGTGATGGCGAGATGATGCGTGGGTAGTGGAGACACTTATGTACAGTTCAGGACATTTATTAAAGGAGTGGCTTCTTCAGTAGAGAAAACTAAGAAAACACACATAGTGGTGGGAGTAGTATGTGAAGTAGTAGTAGTAGTAGTAGTAATGGAACTAAGGAGGTGAGGTTAGAGAGGGACCTGCTGGCATCAAGTAACACCAGTTCCCAGGATGGGTAATATCCTCTTGCTTAGTAATTTTGAAATACTGTAACTACCGGATTTTTGCTTTATAGTGTTACTGACAGAAATTAGTGCAGCTTCAATGCATTTTCTCCGTCTTAAGTCGTCTTCTTTAATAACTAGTTTAGCTTCATTGAATTTCATGAGGTGTCCAACATCGTCTCTATGTTGAACACATGCGTTTTTGCGGTCATCATTTCTGCAAGCATTTTTGTGTTCTGCTATTCTAATGTCCAGAGTTCTGGCTGTTTCCCCTACATATACTTTGTCACACCCCCCACATGGTATAGTGTAGATTCCTGCACTTGTGCCAGAATCATGCTTGGGTTTTTGTATCAGGTTCCTAATAGTAGTTGAAGAGCTGGTAGATATTTTAGCCAGTTTTCTGTCAAACATTTTTGAAACATTAGTGGCAACGTTGCTGACCGGTAAAACGATGTAACTTGGAGGCTTTTCTTCAATTTGATAGGTGTTGGTCTTGCTGAGGATACGTGTTGCACGTTTCATACGTGACTGCAGGAAACGTGCAACACGTATCCTCAGCAAGACCAACACCTATCAAATTGAAGAAAAGCCTCCAAGTTACATCGTTTTACCGGTCAGCAACGTTGCCACTAATGTTTCAAAAATGTTTGACAGAAAACTGGCTAAAATATCTACCAGCTCTTCAACTACTATTAGGAACCTGATACAAAAACCCAAGCATGATTCTGGCACAAGTGCAGGAATCTACACTATACCATGTGGGGGGTGTGACAAAGTATATGTAGGGGAAACAGCCAGAACTCTGGACATTAGAATAGCAGAACACAAAAATGCTTGCAGAAATGATGACCGCAAAAACGCATGTGTTCAACATAGAGACGATGTTGGACACCTCATGAAATTCAATGAAGCTAAACTAGTTATTAAAGAAGACGACTTAAGACGGAGAAAATGCATTGAAGCTGCACTAATTTCTGTCAGTAACACTATAAAGCAAAAATCCGGTAGTTACAGTATTTCAAAATTACTAAGCAAGAGGATATTACCCATCCTGGGAACTGGTGTTACTTGATGCCAGCAGGTCCCTCTCTAACCTCACCTCCTTAGTTCCATTACTACTACTACTACTACTTACCACCTCTACCCACGCTTCACATCACCTGACTCCCACCACTATATATATGTGTGTTTTCTTAGTTTTCTCTGTATTAGGACTGAAGAAGCCACTCGTGGCGAAACGTTTCCTTTAATAAATGTCCTGAACTGTACATAAGTGTCTTTTTCCACATCTTGTCGGTATCACCATACCATTTCCTCATTGTCAAGACACAGTACTAGTGATGGACGTTTTATACAGAGACTACCTTTCTCTCCTCCTGAAGGCACACAGCTTCAAGAACCGTTCCTCTTTTCTGCAAGACTGCATAGAAGAAATGGTCGCACCTAGATCCACTCCACACCATCTCACGGATTCTAAACATCCCTTCTCTCCTGCTACTTACCACTATCTACGAGAGTGCAAGGAAGATCTATCAGCTTGCTCCAAAGATTATTTCCATAGTGCTCACCTAGCTCTCACTTCCCTTCCCACTCCTGACAGACGCACCGCCGAACACATCCTAAGCAAAGTTACCACCGCCAACCTACAGCAGAAACTACGGCTCTCAAGAAAACTTGCCTCTCTCTGTCAACACAGCAAATGGAAAGATATTGGTAGAGCTGACATCATCAATAACCTTTCTTCTTATGTTCTCAGTGATACAGAATCCGAAGCACTCAGCTTAGGTCTCAAGTTTGCTACTGGCATACGGAAGCCTAAATGCGAGTTAGACACAGTGATCAAAAACCATTTCTTCGGTGACTCTGAGTTTAACAAAGGTTTCATACAAGGACTTATTGCAGCTGCAGTTTCTGAACCTAGTCGTCCAGTCATTCCTCGTCGCTACATCCAGGCACTCAAACACTTAGCTTCCAATAATGATATTCTCATCACCACAGCGGACAAAGGAGGAGGAGTGGTCATCCTCAACAGTACAGACTACGTTAGTAAGATGCAAGATTTATTGAACGACGCCAACACATACGTTTCCATCCCCGAACATGCATGGAGGAAAGAAACAGATTCTTTTCTCAGTAAGACCCGCAGTATACTCAGGAAATCAGAAGAAGGTAAAAAGCTCTTGCGCCTCATCCCTACCAACCCCAAGTCAGCTAGACTTTATGGTTTACCAAAGACCCACAAACCAAATGTGCCTATGAGACCCATTACATCTGGTATCGGCAGCGCCCCTCACAGTCTAGCAGGAGTTTTGGCGAAATATTTGTCAAAGCTCCTGGGTACAATCAGTCAGGCTCATCTAAAGCATTCGGGTGACCTCCTTAACCGTATCAGGGATCTCGACATGAGTGATAAGAAGCTTGCAAGTTTTGACGTGACTGCCTTATTCACCAATGTCCCAGTTGATCAAGCCATTGATCTTCTTCGCAGGGTGATTAAAGATGATACAGAGTTACCTGTACCCCGCCAAGATTTTGTGAGCCTTGTCGAACTTTGTGTTCGTTATAACTGTTTTAGGTTCGAGGACAAGAAGTACAAACAACTCTTCGGACTAGCCATGGGATCCCCCCTTAGTGCAGTTCTTGCCAATTTATATATGGAGGACCTGGAATCAAGAAGGATCCTCAATAACATCCCTCGTTCAGTTACTTGGATGCGGTACGTAGATGATATTTTGGTCATTGTACCCAAAAATCTTGACGTACAGGGCATCCTCAACACCATCAACAATCTGGAACCTACTATTAAATTTACTCTAGAGGAGGAGAAGGACAACCAGTTACCTTTTCTCGACGTTCTCTTACGCACAGGGGAAAGCAAACTTTCTTTTAAAGTCTACCGGAAGCCTACCTACAAGAATGATCTTCTACATTTCTTCTCTCACCATGACACAAGAACTAAAAGAGGGGTAGTTATTGGCTTCTTTCTGAGAGCCTACAGAATTTCCAGTCCGCAGTTCCTCGAAGAAGAATGTACATACATCACCAACTCTTTTAGTTCACTACACTTTCCCCTACACTTCATACGTGACTGCAGGAAACGTGCAACACGTATCCTCAGCAAGACCAACACCTATCAAATTGAAGAAAAGCCTCCAAGTTACATCGTTTTACCGGTCAGCAACGTTGCCACTAATGTTTCAAAAATGTTTGACAGAAAACTGGCTAAAATATCTACCAGCTCTTCAACTACTATTAGGAACCTGATACAAAAACCCAAGCATGATTCTGGCACAAGTGCAGGAATCTACACTATACCATGTGGGGGGTGTGACAAAGTATATGTAGGGGAAACAGCCAGAACTCTGGACATTAGAATAGCAGAACACAAAAATGCTTGCAGAAATGATGACCGCAAAAACGCATGTGTTCAACATAGAGACGATGTTGGACACCTCATGAAATTCAATGAAGCTAAACTAGTTATTAAAGAAGACGACTTAAGACGGAGAAAATGCATTGAAGCTGCACTAATTTCTGTCAGTAACACTATAAAGCAAAAATCCGGTAGTTACAGTATTTCAAAATTACTAAGCAAGAGGATATTACCCATCCTGGGAACTGGTGTTACTTGATGCCAGCAGGTCCCTCTCTAACCTCACCTCCTTAGTTCCATTACTACTACTACTACTATTACCACCTCTACCCACGCTTCACCTCACCTGACTCCCACCACTATATATATGTGTGTTTTCTTAGTTTTCTCTGTATTAGGACTGAAGAAGCCACTCGTGGCGAAACGTTTCCTTTAATAAATGTCCTGAACTGTACATAAGTGTCTTTTTCCACATCTTGTCGGTATCACCATACCATTTCCTCATTGTCAAGACACAGTACTAGTGATGGACGTTTTATACAGAGACTACCTTTCTCTCCTCCTGAAGGCACACAGCTTCAAGAACCGTTCCTCTTTTCTGCAAGACTGCATAGAAGAAATGGTCGCACCTAGATCCACTCCACACCATCTCACGGATTCTAAACATCCCTTCTCTCCTGCTACTTACCACTATCTACGAGAGTGCAAGGAAGATCTATCAGCTTGCTCCAAAGATTATTTCCATAGTGCTCACCTAGCTCTCACTTCCCTTCCCACTCCTGACAGACGCACCGCCGAACACATCCTAAGCAAAGTTACCACCGCCAACCTAAACAAAGGTTTCATACAAGGACTTATTGCAGCTGCAGTTTCTGAACCTAGTCGTCCAGTCATTCCTCGTCGCTACATCCAGGCACTCAAACACTTAGCTACCAATAATGATATTCTCATCACCACAGCGGACAAAGGAGGAGGAGTGGTCATCCTCAACAGTACAGACTACGTTAGTAAGATGCAAGATTTATTGAACGACGCCAACACATACGTTTCCATCCCCGAACATGCATGGAGGAAAGAAACAGATTCTTTTCTCAGTAAGACCCGCAGTATACTCAGGAAATCAGAAGAAGGTAAAAAGCTCTTGCGCCTCATCCCTACCAACCCCAAGTCAGCTAGACTTTATGGTTTACCAAAGACCCACAAACCAAATGTGCCTATGAGACCCATTACATCTGGTATCGGCAGCGCCCCTCACAGTCTAGCAGGAGTTTTGGCGAAATATTTGTCAAAGCTCCTGGGTACAATCAGTCAGGCTCATCTAAAGCATTCGGGTGACCTCCTTAACCGTATCAGGGATCTCGACATGAGTGATAAGAAGCTTGCAAGTTTTGACGTGACTGCCTTATTCACCAATGTCCCAGTTGATCAAGCCATTGATCTTCTTCGCAGGGTGATTAAAGATGATACAGAGTTACCTGTACCCCGCCAAGATTTTGTGAGCCTTGTCGAACTTTGTGTTCGTTATAACTGTTTTAGGTTCGAGGACAAGAAGTACAAACAACTCTTCGGACTAGCCATGGGATCCCCCCTTAGTGCAGTTCTTGCCAATTTATATATGGAGGACCTGGAATCAAGAAGGATCCTCAATAACATCCCTCGTTCAGTTACTTGGATGCGGTACGTAGATGATATTTTGGTCATTGTACCCAAAAATCTTGACGTACAGGGCATCCTCAACACCATCAACACTCTGGAACCTACTATTAAATTTACTCTAGAGGAGGAGAAGGACAACCAGTTACCTTTTCTCGACGTTCTCTTACGCACAGGGGAAAGCAAACTTTCTTTTAAAGTCTACCGGAAGCCTACCTACAAGAATGATCTACATTTCTTCTCTCACCATGACACAAGAACTAAAAGAGGGGTAGTTATTGGCTTCTTTCTGAGAGCCTACAGAATTTCCAGTCCGCAGTTCCTCGAAGAAGAATGTACATACATCACCAACTCTTTTAGTTCACTACACTTTCCCCTACACTTCATACGTGACTGCAGGAAACGTGCAACACGTATCCTCAGCAAGACCAACACCTATCAAATTGAAGAAAAGCCTCCAAGTTACATCGTTTTACCGGTCAGCAACGTTGCCACTAATGTTTCAAAAATGTTTGACAGAAAACTGGCTAAAATATCTACCAGCTCTTCAACTACTATTAGGAACCTGATACAAAAACCCAAGCATGATTCTGGCACAAGTGCAGGAATCTACACTATACCATGTGGGGGGTGTGACAAAGTATATGTAGGGGAAACAGCCAGAACTCTGGACATTAGGATAGCAGAACACAAAAATGCTTGCAGAAATGATGACCGCAAAAACGCATGTGTTCAACATAGAGACGATGTTGGACACCTCATGAAATTCAATGAAGCTAAACTAGTTATTAAAGAAGACGACTTAAGACGGAGAAAATGCATTGAAGCTGCACTAATTTCTGTCAGTAACACTATAAAGCAAAAGTCCGGTAGTTACAGTATTTCAAAATTACTAAGCAAGAGGATATTACCCATCCTGGGAACTGGTGTTACTTGATGCCAGCAGGTCCCTCTCTAACCTCACCTCCTTAGTTCCATTACTACTACTACTACTACTACCACCTCTACCCACGCTTCACCTCACTTGGCTCCCACCACTATATATATGTGTGTTTTCTTAGTTTTCTCTGTATTAGGACTGAAGAAGCCACTCGTGGCGAAACGTTTCCTTTAATAAATGTCCTGAACTGTACATAAGTGTCTTTTTCCACATAACAAAGGTTTCATACAAGGACTTATTGCAGCTGCAGTTTCTGAACCTAGTCGTCCAGTCATTCCTCGTCGCTACATCCAGGCACTCAAACACTTAGCTACCAATAATGATATTCTCATCACCACAGCGGACAAAGGAGGAGGAGTGGTCATCCTCAACAGTACAGACTACGTTAGTAAGATGCAAGATTTATTGAACGACGCCAACACATACGTTTCCATCCCCGAACATGCATGGAGGAAAGAAACAGATTCTTTTCTCAGTAAGACCCGCAGTATACTCAGGAAATCAGAAGAAGGTAAAAAGCTCTTGCGCCTCATCCCTACCAACCCCAAGTCAGCTAGACTTTATGGTTTACCAAAGACCCACAAACCAAATGTGCCTATGAGACCCATTACATCTGGTATCGGCAGCGCCCCTCACAGTCTAGCAGGAGTTTTGGCGAAATATTTGTCAAAGCTCCTGGGTACAATCAGTCAGGCTCATCTAAAGCATTCGGGTGACCTCCTTAACCGTATCAGGGATCTCGACATGAGTGATAAGAAGCTTGCAAGTTTTGACGTGACTGCCTTATTCACCAATGTCCCAGTTGATCAAGCCATTGATCTTCTTCGCAGGGTGATTAAAGATGATACAGAGTTACCTGTACCCCGCCAAGATTTTGTGAGCCTTGTCGAACTTTGTGTTCGTTATAACTGTTTTAGGTTCGAGGACAAGAAGTACAAACAACTCTTCGGACTAGCCATGGGATCCCCCCTTAGTGCAGTTCTTGCCAATTTATATATGGAGGACCTGGAATCAAGAAGGATCCTCAATAACATCCCTCGTTCAGTTACTTGGATGCGGTACGTAGATGATATTTTGGTCATTGTACCCAAAAATCTTGACGTACAGGGCATCCTCAACACCATCAACACTCTGGAACCTACTATTAAATTTACTCTAGAGGAGGAGAAGGACAACCAGTTACCTTTTCTCGACGTTCTCTTACGCACAGGGGAAAGCAAACTTTCTTTTAAAGTCTACCGGAAGCCTACCTACAAGAATGATCTACATTTCTTCTCTCACCATGACACAAGAACTAAAAGAGGGGTAGTTATTGGCTTCTTTCTGAGAGCCTACAGAATTTCCAGTCCGCAGTTCCTCGAAGAAGAATGTACATACATCACCAACTCTTTTAGTTCACTACACTTTCCCCTACACTTCATACGTGACTGCAGGAAACGTGCAACACGTATCCTCAGCAAGACCAACACCTATCAAATTGAAGAAAAGCCTCCAAGTTACATCGTTTTACCGGTCAGCAACGTTGCCACTAATGTTTCAAAAATGTTTGACAGAAAACTGGCTAAAATATCTACCAGCTCTTCAACTACTATTAGGAACCTGATACAAAAACCCAAGCATGATTCTGGCACAAGTGCAGGAATCTACACTATACCATGTGGGGGGTGTGACAAAGTATATGTAGGGGAAACAGCCAGAACTCTGGACATTAGGATAGCAGAACACAAAAATGCTTGCAGAAATGATGACCGCAAAAACGCATGTGTTCAACATAGAGACGATGTTGGACACCTCATGAAATTCAATGAAGCTAAACTAGTTATTAAAGAAGACGACTTAAGACGGAGAAAATGCATTGAAGCTGCACTAATTTCTGTCAGTAACACTATAAAGCAAAAGTCCGGTAGTTACAGTATTTCAAAATTACTAAGCAAGAGGATATTACCCATCCTGGGAACTGGTGTTACTTGATGCCAGCAGGTCCCTCTCTAACCTCACCTCCTTAGTTCCATTACTACTACTACTACTACTACCACCTCTACCCACGCTTCACCTCACTTGGCTCCCACCACTATATATATGTGTGTTTTCTTAGTTTTCTCTGTATTAGGACTGAAGAAGCCACTCGTGGCGAAACGTTTCCTTTAATAAATGTCCTGAACTGTACATAAGTGTCTATTTCCATAGTGCTCACCTAGCTCTCACTTCCCTTCCCACTCCTGACAGACGCACCGCCGAACACATCCTAAGCAAAGTTACCACCGCCAACCTACAGCAGAAACTACGGCTCTCAAGAAAACTTGCCTCTCTCTGTCAACACAGCAAATGGAAAGATATTGGTAGAGCTGACATCATCAATAACCTTTCTTCTTATGTTCTCAGTGATACAGAATCCGAAGCACTCAGCTTAGGTCTCAAGTTTGCTACTGGCATACGGAAGCCTAAATGCGAGTTAGACACAGTGATCAAAAACCATTTCTTCGGTGACTCTGAGTTTAACAAAGGTTTCATACAAGGACTTATTGCAGCTGCAGTTTCTGAACCTAGTCGTCCAGTCATTCCTCGTCGCTACATCCAGGCACTCAAACACTTAGCTACCAATAATGATATTCTCATCACCACAGCGGACAAAGGAGGAGGAGTGGTCATCCTCAACAGTACAGACTACGTTAGTAAGATGCAAGATTTATTGAACGACGCCAACACATACGTTTCCATCCCCGAACATGCATGGAGGAAAGAAACAGATTCTTTTCTCAGTAAGACCCGCAGTATACTCAGGAAATCAGAAGAAGGTAAAAAGCTCTTGCGCCTCATCCCTACCAACCCCAAGTCAGCTAGACTTTATGGTTTACCAAAGACCCACAAACCAAATGTGCCTATGAGACCCATTACATCTGGTATCGGCAGCGCCCCTCACAGTCTAGCAGGAGTTTTGGCGAAATATTTGTCAAAGCTCCTGGGTACAATCAGTCAGGCTCATCTAAAGCATTCGGGTGACCTCCTTAACCGTATCAGGGATCTCGACATGAGTGATAAGAAGCTTGCAAGTTTTGACGTGACTGCCTTATTCACCAATGTCCCAGTTGATCAAGCCATTGATCTTCTTCGCAGGGTGATTAAAGATGATACAGAGTTACCTGTACCCCGCCAAGATTTTGTGAGCCTTGTCGAACTTTGTGTTCGTTATAACTGTTTTAGGTTCGAGGACAAGAAGTACAAACAACTCTTCGGACTAGCCATGGGATCCCCCCTTAGTGCAGTTCTTGCCAATTTATATATGGAGGACCTGGAATCAAGAAGGATCCTCAATAACATCCCTCGTTCAGTTACTTGGATGCGGTACGTAGATGATATTTTGGTCATTGTACCCAAAAATCTTGACGTACAGGGCATCCTCAACACCATCAACAATCTGGAACCTACTATTAAATTTACTCTAGAGGAGGAGAAGGACAACCAGTTACCTTTTCTCGACGTTCTCTTACGCACAGGGGAAAGCAAACTTTCTTTTAAAGTCTACCGGAAGCCTACCTACAAGAATGATCTTCTACATTTCTTCTCTCACCATGACACAAGAACTAAAAGAGGGGTAGTTATTGGCTTCTTTCTGAGAGCCTACAGAATTTCCAGTCCGCAGTTCCTCGAAGAAGAATGTACATACATCACCAACTCTTTTAGTTCACTACACTTTCCCCTACACTTCATACGTGACTGCAGGAAACGTGCAACACGTATCCTCAGCAAGACCAACACCTATCAAATTGAAGAAAAGCCTCCAAGTTACATCGTTTTACCGGTCAGCAACGTTGCCACTAATGTTTCAAAAATGTTTGACAGAAAACTGGCTAAAATATCTACCAGCTCTTCAACTACTATTAGGAACCTGATACAAAAACCCAAGCATGATTCTGGCACAAGTGCAGGAATCTACACTATACCATGTGGGGGGTGTGACAAAGTATATGTAGGGGAAACAGCCAGAACTCTGGACATTAGAATAGCAGAACACAAAAATGCTTGCAGAAATGATGACCGCAAAAACGCATGTGTTCAACATAGAGACGATGTTGGACACCTCATGAAATTCAATGAAGCTAAACTAGTTATTAAAGAAGACGACTTAAGACGGAGAAAATGCATTGAAGCTGCACTAATTTCTGTCAGTAACACTATAAAGCAAAAATCCGGTAGTTACAGTATTTCAAAATTACTAAGCAAGAGGATATTACCCATCCTGGGAACTGGTGTTACTTGATGCCAGCAGGTCCCTCTCTAACCTCACCTCCTTAGTTCCATTACTACTACTACTACTATTACCACCTCTACCCACGCTTCACCTCACCTGACTCCCACCACTATATATATGTGTGTTTTCTTAGTTTTCTCTGTATTAGGACTGAAGAAGCCACTCGTGGCGAAACGTTTCCTTTAATAAATGTCCTGAACTGTACATAAGTGTCTTTTTCCACATAGGTCTTGAGATCCTCAGTTGATAAAGAAGTGACGAGTTTGTCCAGCCGTTTGACGAAAACGGAACGTTTCGCCAGCAAAAAAGGTGAAGGGGAGATGGTGAACTGTCGGTCTCTGAGGGTTTTCATAGAAGTGTCGGCGATCAGCTTTGTGGCTTCATAATCGTCAGTACAGACGACGATGAATGAGTCTTTCGTCGAGTTGATGGCTGTAAATTTAACCTGTAGGCAAGTCTTCACAGCGGCAGCAAGGGCAAGTTTAGTAGAGTCATTTATTACTCCACTGTTGGGTTTGATCCTTACACGGTTTGCAAGCATCACGAAGGAGTAAGTCAGGCGCTGGTACGATGATTATAGGTTCCCCTCCCCGACGGGGATCGAAGGAACACTTCTTGAGGTGAGGAGCGACTGTGTCTTACGATGATGTGTTTGGAGTGGAGTGCCCTTACACTAACAGGTGGAGCAGGACGGCTATATATAGGCAGGAAGAGGTGGAGGTAGTAGTAGTAGTAGTAGTAGTAGTAGTAGTAGTACAAGAATTGTATATAATACCGACAGGATGAAATTAAGACACATGCACAACACCCGGGCATCCCCATCGTAGACGTTTCGCCATCCAGCCAGCCACTGGATGGCGAAACGTCCACAACGGTCGGTATTCACGGCTGCTTCACTGACTGATTCTACGACGGGAAACACTGACACACTTCAATATTCTTTCTAGTTCTGGTTATTACGGATAATAATAATAATAATAATAATAAGAGGAAGAAGAAGAAGGAGACGACGAAGAAATAAAAATATATTTTCCAATAAGACACTTGATACAAGACTTTAAGACATGATATTGACCATGTATATACAAGGTCAAGACCGCAGCAACAAAACACAACGTTAAGATATAAACAGTGTCAAGAAAGAATTAAATTACACTTTATTCCCCTCGGAAAACAAAATCTTACCAAGGCAAGTAAGTAAGTAAGTAAGTAAGTTTATTCAGGTATACACAAATACAGTTACATAGAATTATCATACATAGCAGCATATGTGTAGAGAACCTAGGATAACCCAAAAAAGTCAGACAGAGTGACTTATTTCCATTGGGGTCCTTAAACGAACCTTGAAAATCTTATAAGCTAAGTCATGAAGATCATTTTCGACTGAATTGTGATTTACTTACACAAAAGACTGGTATGAATCTCTGTGGAACGAGGTTTAAGTTAGAAGTAGATAAAGGCTTTGGTTCATAGTTAAGTTGTTAAGCACTGGGAACTTGAAGTCGTTCAGTCACCCTACTGGACAAACACTTCTCAAACACAGCAGTCTATGTAGTTAAAATCCTCTGAATTAAGTGGACATTGGCAGTATTATGACTGAAGAAACCAAGAGTAGCCAACCGTGTCCTCTGATTAATGTCCTGAGGCGTATTTTTAGCGAGCTAAAAATATCTAACATAGACAGGACTCGCAGCAATGGTTTTAAATTGGAAAAGTTCAGATTCAGGAAGGATATAGGAAAGCACTGGTTTGGTAATAGAGTTGTGGATGAGTGGAACAAACTCCCGAATACCGTCATAGAAGCTAAGACTTTGTGTAGTTTTAAAAATAGGTTGGATAAATTCATGAGTGGGTGTGGGTGGGTGTGAGTTGGACCTGACTAGCTGGTGCTACTAGATCGGATTCCGTGCTCCTCCCTTATGTGACGTGTCTGACCTCACTAGGTCAAGGCATTGGCTAAGCCAGTGGGAGAATTGGACCTGCCTCGCATAGACCAGTAGGCCTGTTGCAGTGTTCCTTCTTTCATATATTCTTACGTAAAAGTCTTTATTCACGCTGGTATGGTGATGTTTACTATGAAGCGGCTCAGAGGAACCAGCTTGTCGTATCCACTGTTTGGTATGAGGCGGCTCAGAGGGACCAGTTTGTCGTATCCACTGTTTGGTATGAGGCGGCTCAGAGGAACCAGCTTGTCGTATCCACTGTTTGGTATGAGGCGGCTCAGAGGGACCAGTTTGTCGTATCCACTGTTTGGTATGAGGCGGCTCAGAGGAACCAGCTTGTCGTATCCACTGTTTGGTATGAGGCGGCTCAGAGGAACCAGCTTGTCGTATCCACTGTTTGGTATGAGGCGGCTCAGAGGAACCAGCTTGTCGTATCCACTGTTTGGTATGAGGCGGCTCAGAGGGACCAGTTTGTCGTATCCACTGTTTGGTATGAGGCGGCTCAGAGGGACCAGTTTGTCGTATCCACTGTTTGGTATGAGGCGGCTCAGAGGGACCAGTTTGTCGTATCCACTGTTTGGTATGAGGCGGCTCAGAGGAACCAGTTTGTCGTATCCACTGTTTGGTATGAGGCGGCTCAGAGGAACCAGTTTGTCGTATCCACTGTTTGGTATGAGGCGGCTCAGAGGAACCAGCTTGTCGTATCCACTGTTTGGTATGAGGCGGCTCAGAGGGACCAGTTTGTCGTATCCACTGTTTGGTATGAGGCGGCTCAGAGGAACCAGCTTGTCGTATCCACTGTTTGGTATGAGGCGGCTCAGAGGGACCAGTTTGTCGTATCCACTGTTTGGTATGAGGCGGCTCAGAGGGACCAGTTTGTCGTATCCACTGTTTGGTATGAGGCGGCTCAGAGGGACCAGTTTGTCGTATCCACTGTTTGGCATGAAGCGGCTCAGACGGACCAGTTTGTCGTATCCACTGTTTGGCATGAAGCGGCTCAGACGGACCAGTTTGTCGTATCCACTGTCACCACAGTATACAAAAATTAGACTATATGTAGCTAGAAAGACACACTGACAGACAAGGAGCTCTTAGGGAAGGTATCTAGTAAGGAGAGAAGTTGCTGTAGGGACAGAACTACAACATAGGTAGTTTGTAGGCCACGCCTTTTACATTTCTCCTACAAATTTTATTAGATGCGATCACTGTAGTGTGGTATATTTTTTCTTGTTTAAAGCAGCAAGTAGACAGAAAGACAGAAGGGTAAATAGATATTAATTATGTTGGGGCTAGATAGTTCTTTCAGCAGATAGACTCTCTGTACTTTCAATCTTTTTTTTTTTATGCCTACCGCCTTTCACATGATTCTCTCTGTCTCTCTCTCTCTCATGGTACTGCTACTGCTAATAGTAGAAGCAGTAGTAATTACAGTAGTAGTAATAGTAGGTGTAATCACTGGAATGGGGTTAGTAAAAGCGAAAGTATTAATAATAATGGTTATAGCAGCAGTGTTAGTAGTAGTAGTAGTCGTAGTAATAGAAGTAGCAGAAGCATGAGAAGTAGTAGTAGTAGTAGTAGTAGTACTAACAAAGAGGTAGTGATGGTGGTAGCACTGATGATAGTGGTAGCAGCGATAGTAATGGTGGTTAAGTGGGTAGGGAATAACGTTGTTCTGAAATACTTTTAACAGCAGCTTTGTGGCTGGTTGGAGAAGAGGGAGAGAGGGAGGGAGAGAGGGAGAGAGGGGGAGGCTGAGAAAGTCTTGGAGAAGGGGGGTGTGAAGCAAGGAATAGAGAAGGCACGTCTTGAATATTTAATATGCTTCTGGATTCAGCTTGAGAGCGAGTAAGAGAGAGACAGGAGAGAAAAGGAGAGAGAGAGAGGGAGAGAGAGAGAGAGAGAGAGAGAGGAGAGAGAGAGAGACAGACTAACAGTACTGATAGCAGTATTGTTAGTTCATGTAACCACTTTGTTCTGTTCCTCACAAATTCATCTAATATATATATATATATATATATATATATATATATATATATATATATATATATATATATATATATATATATATATATATAATAACAACACTGCACTAGCCAAGGACTCGAACCCATGCTGCTTTGGCAGGCCAATGTTTTGCATATATAATATGCAAAACAACCACGGGGGGAGTAGAATGATAGCTCTAGGCCTTTCATGTTGCAATCAACACATTATTAGGAGCTTGCAAAATGTAGAAAACAGGAGTGTTTCTAAGCGAGTACGTTCCCAGGGGACCGCTTCACTGGAGTGAGAGAGGGAGAGAGAAGGTACTGGAAGTGCCCACAGGCACAACAGCCAGAAAGATGAATATTATAGCATAAGAAAAATCCTACAAACATTTATATTGTAACCTAAACGAAATTAACGTAGCAATACTAATAAATTCAGTCCTATTCCGCTATGACAATAACTTGAAATACGTATATAAATATTGTCTGCGACATAGAAGTCACTTGCAATTATATACCTTCACAGGACAACGTGTCCTTTAAATGGCGAGAGAAAACCTTAACGTATAGAGGGGAGACTTATGTAAATGAAACAGGGCTCATTAACATACTCATTTAAGTGGGGAGGGAAGGCATCTGCAATGACAAGATGGCCACCGATATTCATACCACATAATCCTGAGGTAAACAATAGTTCAACTTTCAGAAACTACAGGAAAAAAACGCCCTAATTCCTCGGTGTGACACATTTAAGACAGTCTGACGCATACCTATAAGAGGCCAATTTTAAACTGTGTATGTACTATTGCCTCAACTAAAAATGCATCTAATTTGAACAGCTCATCACTGATATTGTATAATGACTGCCTATCATGCTTAATAATTGCCGATTCTACAATATTCCTTTCAAGTCAGGAGGAACAAGGGAAGATGACTCTTGCTTCCAGCCAATTTGCGGGGTTATTACAGGCTCTAACATGGTTGAAAATCGCGTTCGACTCCTGTGCTATACGTATCGAATAACTGTGCTGGGATATTCTCACCTCCAATGACTTTCCAGTTTGTCCGAAATATGAGAGGCTACAACCGTTGCAACCAACACTGTAAACACCGCCAACATTGTGTACCTCTGTGTACCATTGTGTACCTCTGTAATCTGTAAATACCTTTGTAACTTGTCATGATTGTGACTAGACCTACCTGGAGTTCATTACCTTTGTAAATTGTGAGCTCATTTGACCTTTGTAAATTGTGAATTCATTACCTCTGTAACTTGCTCAGCTATCAAAACTTTGAGTCCCAGTCCCTGGACCCATTATGTACCTCTGTAATCTTTTGACTACCGCCCACAGGATGGGTATGGTGTGCATAATAAACATATTAAACTAAACTAACACCAACATGTTGTTGGACTGTATTCTTTATCAAGATGCTTCTAACACTCCGTGAATTTTTAAAAACTACTTGTGTATTAAATCTTCTTAGAGCATTCGGTAGGATAGATAATTCTGGTTATATGGGAGGACCAGCACATTCTTGGTCTCAAGTGTTATTCTAGTTTCTGTCCTATAATAACTTTTCTTAGCTGCCATTAAGGCAGATTCCATAAACATCTTAGGATATCGCAGTTTCGTGCCAATGTCAAATATTTTCCTAATTTCTTCATCTAGGAACTCCGGACTGCACACTCTATAGGCTGAAAAACATAGTAAGAAATACACTCCTTATGACTCGAGTCTCATGGTTGGAGTAGTAGTGAACGTATGAGTACACATTGGTAGCCTTCCTATATACTGTATACTTAAACTTTCTATCAACCCGGTGTATCAATACATCTAAGAATGGAAGTTTACAGCCAATCTCTTTCTCCACAGAGCTTAATTAATTTAATAATGGCATTTTTATCAAAAGGCAAAGAGAACTCGTCTAATTCTTCTTTCAGATATCCTAGCAAGTCAGGAACATGGACTCTCGTGAACAACGCAGTGACATCAAAACTGAAAAGTGTAAAATCATTAGACATGTTGATATTTTGCAATTTGTCGATTGGGTCCAAACTGGTGCTGCATACTCCAGTATGGGCCTGACGTACACAGTGTACAGTGTCTTGAACGATTCCTTACTGAGGAATCGGAATGCTATTCTCAGGTTTGGCAGGTGCCCGTATGCTGCAGCAGTTATCTGGTTGATGTGTGCCTCCGGAGACATGCTCGGTGTTATGGTCACCCCAAGATCTTTCTCCTCGAGCGAGGTTTGCAGTCGTTTGGCCACCTAGCCTATACCCTGTCTGGGGTCTTCTTTGCCCTTCCCCAATCTTCATGACTTGCATTTGTTACATTCGAGGAGCCAGTTGCTGGACCAGGTGTCCAGTCTGTCCAGGTCTCTTTGTAGTCCTGCCTGATCCTCGTCTGATTTAATTCTCCTCATTAACTTCACATCATCTGCGAACACGGACACTGCTGACTCTTTCCCTTCCACCATGTCATTCATATACACCAAAAATAGCACTGGTCCAAAGACTGACCCTTGTGGGACCCCGCTTGCCACAGGCGCCCACTGTTGTACCTCATCACGTACCATGACTCGTTGTAGCCTTCCCTTCAGGTGTTCTCTGATCCATTGCAGTGCCCATCCTGTTAGTCGTGCCCGTTCCTCTAGGTTTTGCACTTCTCTCTTGTGAGGAACTGTGTCGAAGGCCTTCTTGCAGTCCAAGAAAATGCAATTAACCCACCCCTCTCTCCGGTGTCTTACTTCTGTTATTTTGTCATAAAACTCCAGAAGGTTTGTGACACAGGATTTGCCTTCCATGAATCCGTACTGGTTGCCGTTTATAATCTTGTTCCGTTCCAGGTGCTCCACCACTCTCCTCCTGATAATCTTCTCCATGAATTTGCATGCTATTCACGTCAGTGACACAGGTCTATAGTTTAGTGCCTCGTTTCTGTCTCCTCTTAAAAATGGGGACTACATTTGCCGTCTTCCATACCTCAGGTAGTTGTCCAGTTTCAAGGGTTATGTTGAAAATTGTGGTTAGTGGCACACACAGCATCTCTGTTCCCTGTCTAAGGACCCACAGAGAGATGTCCGGTCCCATCGCCTTTGAGGTATCAAGGGTAGTTAGCAACTTCACCTTCTACTCAGTTGTGTGTATTTCATCCACCAATTGTTCATATAACCCTTGTTGGTGTCCTCCTCTGTTCTGTCTTCCCAGAGTCTTCCCTGCCTCTTCTGTAAATATTTCCTTAAATCTCGTGTTGACCTCACCTCTTGATCGTTTCTTGTGAGCTCCCCACCTTCTTTCTTCAGTCTGATTACCTGGTCTTTGACTGCTGTCTTCCTCCTAATGTGGCTATAAAGCAGTTTTGAGTCAGACTTGACTATCGATGTTATGTTGTTTTCGTACTGTCGCTGGGCCTCCCTCCTTATCTGTGCATACTCGTTTCTGGATCTTCGACTAATTTCTCCATTCTCTAGTGCACTTCGTTTTTGCCTCCCTATACCTTCGGGTAAGCCAAGGGCTCGTTCTGGTCTTCCTATTATTTCTGTTGCCCTTAGGAACAAACCTTTCCTCTGCAACTTAACATTTTGTTACGTAGTCCTTCCAATTCTCTCTCCCACTGAACCTCTTGAAGGAAGTTCCTCATACCTCTGTAGTCCCCCTTTTTATAGTTTGGCTTTTCCCATTCAATTTCTATCACCCTCTCCACTTGTAATTCCACTATGTATTCAAAGCTTAGAACTACGTGTTCACTAGCTCCTAGGGGCCTCTCATACGTGATGTCCTCAATGTCCGAGCTGTGTGTGTGTGTGTGTGTGTGTGTGTGTGTGTGTGTGTGTGTGTGTGTGTGTGTGTGTGTGTGTGTACTCACCTATTTGTTGCTGCAGGGGCCGAGTCATAGCTCCTGGTCACCACTCTTCGCTGGTCGTTACAATGTTCTCTCTCTCTCCCTACTCCATGAACTTTATCATACCACGTCTTAAAGCTTTGCATGGTTCCTGCCTCCACTACGTCCTTTGCCAGATTATTCCACTTCTTGATAACTCTATGACTAAAGAAATTCTCCCTAACATCCCTTTGACTCATCTGAGTCTTCAGTTTCCAATTGTGACCCCTTGCTTCTGTGTTCCATCTCTGGTACATCCTGTCTCTGTCCACCTTGTCAATTCTTCGAAGTATTTTGCATGTTATCATGTCTTATCTGACCCTCCTTTCTTCTAATTTCTTGATGTGCTTGACCAGGAGTGGGTTAAAAACTAGTTCTGCATACTGCAGTATGGGCCAGACACACACGGTGAACAGAGTCTTGAACGATTCCTTACTGAGGTATCGGAATCCTATTCTCAGGTTTGCCAGGCGCCCACATGCTGTATCAGATATCTGGTTGATGTGCCCCTCGGGAGAAGTGCTCGGTATCATACTCACCCCAAGATCCTTTTCCTTGAGTGAGGATTGCAGTCTTTGGCCATCTAGCCTATACTCTGTCTGCGGTCTTCTTGCTCTTCCCCGATCTTCAATACTTTACCTTTGGCGGTGTTAAATTCGAGGAGCCAGTTGCTGGACCAAGCTTCCAGCCTGTCCAGTCTCTTTGTAGTCCTGCCTGATCCTCATCTGATTTAATTCTCCTCACTTGTTTCACATCTGCAAACAGGGACACTTCCGAGTCTATCTCTTCCGTCATGTCGTTCACGTATACCAAGAACAGCACAGGTCCTAGGACTGACACCTGCGGAACCCCGCTAGTCAAAGACACCCAC
This sequence comes from Cherax quadricarinatus, assembly GCF_038502225.1. NCBI lineage: Eukaryota > Metazoa > Arthropoda > Malacostraca > Decapoda > Parastacidae > Cherax > Cherax quadricarinatus. The sequence goes on along the minus strand of NC_091378.1, from coordinate 16,351,928 downwards.
TCGGACACCTCGTCACGAACCATGACTCGTTGTTGCCTCCCTGTCAGGTATTCTCTGATTCATTGCAGTGACCCTTGTGAGGAACTGTGTCGATGACCTTCTTGCAGTCCAAGAAAATGTAATCCACCCACCCCTCTCCTGTCTTACTTCCATTACTTTGTCATAAAACTCCAGTAGGTTTGTGACACAGGATTTGCCTTTAATGAATCCGTGCTGGTTGTCATTTATAAGCTTGTTCTGTTCTAGGTGCTCCATCACTCTCCTTCTGATAATTTTCTCCATGACTTTGCATACTGTACATGTCAGTGACACTGGTCTATAGTTTAATGACTCGTGTCTGTCTCCTTTCTTAAAATAGGGAATACATTTGCCGTCTTCCATACTTCAAGTAGTTGCCCAGTTTCAATGAATGAGTTGAAAATTGTTAGTGGCACACAGCGTCTCTACTCCCTCTTTAAGGATCCATGGAGAGATGTCCGGTCCTACAGCCTTTGAGGTAACAAGATCACTTAGCAGCTTCTTCACCTCGATTTTGTGTATTTCATCCAGCACTTATTGGTATATCCCTTGTTGGTAACCCCCCCCCCCTTCGTTCTGATTTCCCGGATTCCTTTCTGCCTCCACTGTAAATACTTCCTTAAATCTCATGTTGAGCTCCTCACATACTTCTTGAACGTTTCTTGTGAGCTCCCCTCCTTCTTTCCTCAGCCTGATTACCTGGTCCTTGACTGTTGACTTCCTCCTGATGTGTCGATACAACAGTTTCAGGTCAGTCTTCACTTCTGATGCCATGTCATTTTTGTACTGTCGCTGGGGCCTCCGTTCTAATCTGAACATACTCGTTTCTGACTCTTCGACTAATCTCTTTGTTTTCCTGGGTCATTGCCTTCTAAACATTTTCCATTCTCTAGCACACTTAGTTTTTGCCTCCCTACACCTTTGGGTAAACCAAGGGCTCGTTCTGGTCTTCCCATTATTTCTGCTGCCATTGGGAACAAACCTTTCCTCTGCATCCTTGCCTTTTGTTGTTACATAGTCTATCATTTCATTTACTGATTCTCCTACAAGTTCTCTTTCACACTGAACCTCCTGAAGGAAATTCCTCATGCCTGTGTAGTCCCCCCTTTTGTAGTCTGGCTTTTCCAATCTTACTCCTGTTACCCTCTCCACTTGTAAGGCTACTATGTATTCAAAGCTCAGAACCACAAGCTCACTAGCACCAAAGGGCCTTTCTTATGTGATGTCCTCAGTGCCTGAGCTACTTATTGTGAACACGAGATCCAGTCTTGCTGGTTCATCCTCACCTTTCTTTCTCTGGTAGTGTCCCTAACATGTTGATGCATGAGGTTTTCCAGTACCACATCCATCATCTTGGCTCTGTGTTTCGGGACCCCCACGTGGCTCCAGGTTATTCCCAGCCATCTCCTTGTGATTGAAATTGCCCTATAACTAGTAACTTTGCTCTACCTGTGAGAGCTTTTCTGGCCATCTCACCTAGTGTGTCCACCATTGCTCTGTTGCTCTCTTCAAATTCTTCTCTTGGCCTCCTGCAATGACTCCGTGATGTCTCCCAGACTGAATTGTAACTACTCTGTAGCCCCTTTCGGCCATTTCGCCCATTCCACCATTTCTTCAAATCCCCATTGGCTTTTAATGAGCAGTGCAACTCCTCCTCCCCCTCTGTTCTCTCTCTTTCCTCATCACCTGGTATCCAGGAAGACTGCACCTGTGAGTTTCGTTTCTGTGATTGCTATGAAGTCTGGGGACTTTTTGATTCTTTCATGTTACTCTCCTCACATTTGTTATTCCATCTGCATTTGTATACCAAACCTTCAACTTCTTTTCTAAAACTGTTGTCTGGGGAGAACGTTTGGGTTGGGAGAGCGGGAGACCTGGTGGGGGCTATGGGGTGTTGCTCTGGGGGTGGAGTTTGTCCTGAGGGGGGTGGGGGCTGAGGATACAGTGTTTGGGTTTTGGGTTAGATTGTTTGGTTGCATTGGCATTGTTGTGGTTGAGGTCCTTCTTTGGGTGGTCCTGATGGAGGCTGTATTTGCTCTTCCTCCTGAGTCTGGGTTCTCCTGCTCATCTCTGTCTTTGCCTCTCTCCTCCTTGTGTCTTTATACCCTCTTTCAGTTTCTGCCTTTCTTCTTGTGTTCTGTCATGGTCGAGGTAAACCCTTGGTACTTGGGTATGTCTATTCATGCTGTCTCCTGCAGGATCCTGTTTTAAGCTGATTCTGCCTTGAAAGTCACTTTGGCCGGTTTTTCCTCTTGCAAGCCATCCTATTCTCAGAAAATTTGTCAACTGTGTCATGTCGTCCTCTCCTATTGCTTTCATGGTCCCCTCAAGAAAGGTTCCTTGATGTTGGTGAGGGGCTCTTGATTTAGGGAATTGGATCTGTGCTCCAGTTCCCCGAATTAAGCCTGAATGCCTTCCACATCCCCCCTCAGGCGCTGTATAATCCTCCGGGTTTAGCGCTTCCCCCTTCATTATAATAATAATTGCTTTCATGATACTTTCAATCACTTTTTTCTGCACATTTCTTCTTCGTTCGTAAGTTTCCCCTTCAACTTCCTGAACCCCATAAGCTAAAACTGACCTCTCCCTTTCATCCTCACATTTCATTTCCCTTTGTATTCCCTGAGTCGATTTAGTTGCCTCCATTGCAGCATTCCTTCTTTCAATTTCTTCTCTAGCTTATGTCCCTGTGCTTAGTGGTCTGTAATTTTTCCTTGTCAGTTTTTCCTGGGCACTGCTGTGGTTTGTTAAGTCTTCTGCATATAGCTTAGCTCCTTCATTTTCTTCAATCCTCTCATTTGTTCCTGGTGTGCTCATCTTTTCCCAGGTTTCGTGGTGGTGTGATAGGGCCTTCGCATACAGTATAGCTCCATTGTTTCCTATAGTCCCCTTGTCTGTGACTGATGTAGCAGTTCCCGATGTCATGCCTGTACTGCTCTTTGGTTCTTTAGACTCCTTCAGATTTTTTAGTTCCTCTTCTAAGCTCAGTATCTTAGCTTCTACTGCTATGGCTTGTAGGTCCCATTTCCTGCTCTCTGCAGCTATCCTTTCCTCCATTTTCATGCTAAGCGCTTCTGCTTCCTTCCTCAATCTTCCTCCCTTTTCGTGAGTTCTGCCACCTAATCTTCCCTCCCAGGTTCATCCACCAGTCCCCTGGTTCTCTGCCCTGCTCTTTGGTAACCCATTTTTTTTTGTTACTACAGAAAGAAAAGCCTGTGTGTTATCGTGTGGTCGTTTGTGATGTGTTCACGAGTGAGTGTTTGTGTGTGTGGTGTTTGTTGTAGGGAGGGAGAGGGGGAGGGAGGTAAGATAGGGGGGAGAGTGATAGTGGGTGTGAGAGAGATGGGGAAGAATATGGGGGTACAGGGGGAGAGGGGACAAGAAAGAGAGGGAAAGGCAAAGGGGGTTGGAGATAATGGTTGGGGAAGAGAAGGAGAGGAGGAGAAGGAGGAAGAGTAGGAAGAGGAGGAGGAGGAAGAGGGGAAGGAGGAAGAGTAGGAGGAGGAGGAAAAGGAAGAGGAGGAGGAGGGAAGGAGGAAGAGGAGGAGGAGGGGAGGAGGAGGAGGAGGAGGAGGAGGAGAAGGAAGAGGAAGAGAGACGGACAGAGAGAGTGAGAGGGAGAAGGAGTGTGGGATAGTGTTAGGGAGTATGTATGGTAGAGGAAGGTTAGAGTGTAGGTGTGAGGGATCAGCGTTTACAACGGTAGCAACGGTTCATGTACATGTGTGTACACACAATTATATGTTCTCACTCGCTTTTGTGTGTGTGTCGCGTTAGTGAGGCCCAATACTCTATACCAGACTCAAATTTAATATCTTAATTTGTATTTGTAAGACAGTTCTCTCTATTTATTGTTCTCTCTTGGCACTAGTCTAATGCAGACACCTGCCTACCCACTATGACTTCGGGATTTAAATACTAGATACTAGGTGTAGGTGTGTGTACTCACCTAGTTGTGGTTGCAGGGGTCGACTCACAGCTCCTGGCCCCGCCTGACAAGAAGGAAAAAAAGACACAAATATTGTATAATGGTCGCCATTAATGACTGAATAACGTATCACATTGACTCAGTAAAGGGAGAAAAGATACTGAATATAAATTTAATTTCCATTCTACCCAAATGATCATTTGTGGTGAAGTTTGAAGTTTGTCAGTAAGTTAGTTGATACCTTGTTCTCTGTTTACTGTAGAGGATAAATAAATAACCCACACATAAAAGAGAGAAGCTTATGACGACGTTTCGGTCCGACTTGGACCATTTACAAAGTCACACTGACTTTGTAAATGGTCCAAGTCGGACCGAAACGTCGTCATAAGCTTCTCTCTTTTATGTGCGGGTTATTTGTGTATCGTTCCAGTCACGGTATTGTGTCTTTTTGTTATTTGTAGAGGATAAACTTGGATTAAATCAGGTCCTTTAAAAATACTTTTACTATGCACACCTCCTTGGCACTTCTGGACATACTAGGTCAATATTTCAACTATTGAAAAATGCACACATATGCAGTATAATACGATCCTTTATTGACTACGTTTCGCCCACTGTGTGGGCGAAAAGTAGTCTGCTGGACAGAAGTCTCATTTGCAGGGTAAATATTATCTAGGACTTCTTCAGTTAGCTACATAGGTACATTCGCTAGTGACTTAGGGATTACTAAATGGTGTGGAAAGCTTACCTGCTCTGTGCAATAAATGTTGCCTTAAGATCTTAAATGTTAATCCCATGAGGTGACTAGGGAGCTTGATCTGATTAATGACCAGGAAGTATACAGTGAATTCTCAACCCTGAATTTAATACGTAAAAGCAGCCTGCTCACAGAGAAGTAATTAGTACTAGCCACTCCATTGAGGATGGTAACTTCAGCAGGCTACGAAACCATAAGTTTTTGTATTTTCGTGTACACGAAAAGAGAGAATTGCTTTATATTTGGTCCGTTGCATACACCCAAAAATATTATTATTATCACACTGGCCGATTCCCACCAAGGCAGGGTGGCCCGAAAAAGAAAAACTTTCACCATCATTCACTCCATCACTGTCTTGCCAGAAGGGTGCTTTACACTACAGTTTTTAAACTGCAATATTAACAAAAAATACATTTTGTAGAGAATTTTCTCCATGAATTTTCTCTAACTTGGGCATACGAAAACCGAGGTTCAACTGTACCTGAACAGGGTTTTAAGCGATGGATATTCGACGAGAAGACGTAAGGTTGCAACAGAATCGGCAAATATGCAGGTAGCTTCGTCAACACGAAAATTTTTTTCAACCCCATCCCCAGAGTAGCCTCATCATAAATACGAGATACGATTCCATCACCAAAACATTCAGAAAACTCTACGTCGCTCAGGAATTCGAAGGAGTTAACAGGGACGGAATAATGTGTCTGAGTGTCACGCTTGGGTAGTCTGGTTAGGACATATTGACTTCAGTGAATCCTTTACTCAGGATGAGTTCTGATCACTTCGAGAACCATACTCTCTCTACCATGAGGTCTGCTACGACCCCTACACCCATGTGAGCAAGAACCATTGATCTCCTCTAGAGCAAAGCTGTCAAAAGTACTGTGGCCAGATATCTTTTGAGAAGACGCACATCTTTCCGCTATGGTTACTGTAAGTGCTACAGAAAGAATAGTTGCTAGTCCTTCACGAGGGATGAGGTAGAACTAACGTTCCTATTTGTGTGCAAAGCTCCGCTAGTTAAATATGCTGCGTTATGATCTGCAATGGGCCCCGTGTTAGGTCTGAACAGCGAGGGATTCTAAGATGGAGCTAATAGCTCTACGTGACAGAACGAGGGAAAGTCAAGGACATATTCAAGCTTTTGAATGGCACACAAGGTAACAAATTTTTTATAAATAGCATAAAATTTACCAACATCAAGTACTAGAAAGTTTGAACCTTAACAATAAATGCATTTAACAATTTGTCGAAACGATATGCAAGGTTCACAAGAAGCTAGTTATGTACTAGCTGTTTTGAAGTAACAATTCCTAAGCAATGTTTCGTACTCGATTCACAATATCAAATTCTGACGAGTGTGGGAATTAAAAATTCACTACACGATGGCCTAGCGATGTCCTGGGGATGCTGTCTTGAGCTAGGTATGTAAATTCTTTCGGCAGATGAATTATCTTTAGCCAGGTTATTGACAGTATCCTGGATAACTGAAAACCAGGTCTCTAGGCGTCCTGTGGCTCAGTTGGCAATGCGGTACTTGCCTAAAAGTAAGTACCAGGGTGTTAGGTGTGGGTTGCATCCTGGGGAGAAGATTAATGAACCACAATGAAAATAAGACGAAAAATCCTCGGTGATGCACTGACTTACTTAGGTTATTGAGTCAAAAGGACTGGTAAAAAGTATTACGAAAGAAGCCTGAAGGATTATACAGTGTAACCCCGGATTTCGGCCGAAATCCGTTCCAAAAGGTTAGCCTAAATCCGAAAAGGCCGAAAGCCGAAGTAATGTTTCCCATATGAATTAATATAAATACAATTAATCCGTTCCAGATACCCAAAAATATTAGTTTTACATACAGAAAACAATGAGAAATAAATATAAATCACAAATTTTAAGGATGAAAATTACATACCTTTATTGAAGACTCTTGTTGGCGTATTGAAGAAGCTGACGAGGATAGAATCACTTAGGTTAGGTTAGGTTAGGTTAGGTTAGGTAAGGTTAGGTTAGGTTAGGTTAGGTTAGGTTAGGTTAGGTTAGGTAAGGTTAGGTTAGGTAAGGTTAGGTTAGGTTAGGTTAGGTTAGGTTAGGTTAGGTAAGGTTAGGTTAGGTTAGGTTAGGTTAGGTAAGGTTAGGTTAGGTTAGGTTAGGTTAGGTTAGGTTAGGTAAGGTTAGGTTAGGTTAGGCAATGTTAGGTTAGGTTAGGTTAGGTTAGGTAATGTTAGGTTAGGTTAGGTTAGGTTAGGTTAGGTTAGGTTAGGTTAGGTTAGGTAATGTTAGGTTAGGTTAGGTTAGGTAATGTTAGGTTAGGTAAGGTTAGGTTAGGTTAGGTTAGGTTAGGTAAGGTTAGGTTAGGTTAGGTAAGGTTAGGTTAGGTTAGGTTAGGTTAGGTTAGGTTAGGTAAGGTTAGGTTAGGTTAGGTTAGGTTAGGTTAGGTAAGGTTAGGTAAGGTTAGGTTAGGTTAGGTTAGGTTAGGTTAGGTAAGGTTAGGTTAGGTTAGGTAAGTTAGGTTAGGTTAGGTTAGGTTAGGTAAGGTTAGGTTAGGTTAGGTTAGGTTAGGTTAGGTAAGGTTAGGTTAGGTTAGGTTAGGTTAGGTTAGGTTAGGTTAGGTTAGGTTAGGTAAGGTTAGGTAAGGTTAGGTTAGGTTAGGTTAGGTAAGGTTAGGTTAGGTTAGGTTAGGTAAGGTTAGGTTAGGTTAGGTAAGGTTAGGTTAGGTTAGGTTAGGTAAGGTTAGGTTAGGTTAGGTTAGGTTAGGTAAGGTTAGGTTAGGTTAGGTAAGGTTAGGTTAGGTAAGGTTAGATTAGGTTAGGTTAGGTAAGGTTAGATTAGGTTAGGTTAGGTTAGGTAAGGTTAGGTTAGGTTAGGTTAGGTTAGGTAAGGTTAGGTTAGGTTAGGTTAGGTTAGGTAAGATTAGGTTAGGTTAGGTTAGGTAAGGTTAGGTAAGGTTAGGTTAGGTTAGGTAAGGTTAGGTTAGGTTAGGTAAGGTAAGGTTAGGTAAGGTTAGGTTAGGTTAGGTTAGGTAATGTTAGGTAATGTTAGGTTAGGTAAGGTTAGGTTAGGTTAGGTAATGTTAGGTAATGTTAGGTTAGGTAAGGTTAGGTTAGGTTAGGTTAGGTTAGGTTAGGTTCGGTTAGGTTAGGTTAGGTTAGGTTAGGTAATGTTAGGTTAGGTTAGGTTCGGTTAGGTTAGGTAAGGTTAGGTTAGGTTAGGTAAGGTTAGGTTAGGTTAGGTTAGGTTGGTTCGGTTAGGTTAGGTTCGGTTAGGTTAGGTTAGGTAAAGTTCGTCAGGAAACAGGACAAATGTTTCCTGACGCGGGTCTTAGTCAGATGATGACCTGCCTTTGGAGCTTTTGGTCATCTGACCGAGGCCTTCCGCTGGCTTACCGGTCCACCCCTTTAAAAATTATGGTAATTCGGACAACAACGTCAAGAAAAAAAAAGAAATCTAACGTAGTATCTGTAAGAAATCATAACTTCTAATAATTAAAGTTTTTCTAACTTGACATAATTATAAGGTACTTAGCATTGATTACAGGTATATAGAATATTTTATATTATGACCTGTAACAGAGAGAGAAGCTATATTCATTAGTAGACGCAAGTACTTCTTGGAATACTCGGGGTTGCTCGTAGCCTGAAAGGCAAAGTTCTCGCCTCACACGCTGAGCGTCCGGCTTCGATTCCCGGCAAGGGTGAAAACATTGGACGTGTTTCGTAACACTTGTCCCTGTTCACCCATCAGTAAAATGGATACCTGAGTGATAGTCAACTGGTGTGAGTCGCATCCTGGGGATAAAACTGACCTAATTTGCGGGAAATGCTCAGCATAACAAGCGGCTTTCTGTATAGTAGTAAGTCATTGATGTCAGCTATGATCTGTATACCTTGTACGTGTACTTGTACATGTACGTTCACTTTAAGGGTTACTCGTTGGCCCGGTGGCCTGGTGGCTAAAGCTCCCGCTTCACACACGGAGGGCCCGGGTTCGATTCCCGGCGGGTGGAAACATTTCGACACGTTTCCTTACACCTGTTGTCCTGTTCACCTAGCAGCAAATAGGTACCTGGGTGTTAGTCGACTGGTGTGGGTCGCATCCTGGGGGACAAGATTAAGGACCCCAATGGAAATAAGTTAGACAGTCCTCGATGACGCACTGACTTTCTTGGGTTATCCTGGGTGGCTAACCCTCCGGGTTTAAAAATCCGAACGAAATCTTATCTTATCTTATCTTAATCCCGTGTAGTAGTAGTAATCACAAAACAAAAACATATGGCACATAGAGAAAATTTGAATGAAAATCTCAAAAATAAGCAGGAGAAACGTCACTAAGAAAAAAATGACTAACTCATCAAAACACCGTAAATCATCACACAAGTCCACTTATAAAACACCGTAAATCATCACACAAGTCCACTTATAAAACACCGTAAATCATCACACAAGTCCACTCATAAAACACCGTAAATCATCACACAAGTCCACTTATAAAACACCGTAAATCATCACGCAAGTCCACTTATAAAACACCGTAAATCATCACACAAGTCCACTTATAAAACACCGTAAATCATCACACAAGTCCACTTATAAAACACCGTAAATCATCACACAAGTCCACTTATAAAACACCGTAAATCATCACACAAGTCCACTTATAAAACACCGTAAATCATCACACAAGTCCACTCATAAAACACCGTAAATCATCACACAAGTCCACTCATAAAACACCGTAAATCATCACGCAAGTCCACTTATAAAACACCGTAAATCATCACACAAGTCCACTTATAAAACACCGTAAATCATCACACAAGTCCACTTATAAAACACCGTAAATCATCACACAAGTCCACTTATAAAACACCGTAAATCATCACACAAGTCCACTTATAAAACACCGTAAATCATCACACAAGTCCACTTATAAAACACCGTAAATCATCACACAAGTCCACTTATAAAACACCGTAAATCATCACACAAGTCCACTTATAAAACACCGTAAATCATCACACAAGTCCACTTATAAAACACCGTAAATCATCACACAAGTCCACTTATAAAACACCGTAAATCATCACACAAGTCAACTTATAAAACACCGTAAATCATCACACAAGTCCACTTATAAAACACCGTAAATCATCACACAAGTCCACTTATAAAACACCGTAAATCATCACACAAGTCCACTTATAAAACACCGTAAATCATCACAAGTCCACTTATAAAACACCGTAAATCATCACACAAGTCCACTTATAAAACACCGTAAATCATCACACAAGTCCACTTATAAAACACGGTAAATCATCACGAAAGTCCACTTATAAAACACCGTAAATCATCACACAAGTCCACTTATAAAACACCGTAAATCATCACGAAAGTCCACTTATAAAACACCGTAAATCATCACACAAGTCCACTTATAAAACACCGTAAATTATCACACAAGTCCACTTATAAAACACCGTAAATCATCACACAAGTCCACTTATAAAACACCGTAAATCATCACACAAGTCCACTTATAAAACACCGTAAATCATCACACAAGTCCACTTATAAAACACCGTAAATCATCACACAAGTCCACTTATAAAACACCGTAAATCATCACACAAGTCCACTTATAAAACACCGTAAATCATCACACAAGTCCACTTATAAAACACCGTAAATCATCACACAAGTCCACTTATAAAACACCGTAAATCATCACACAAGTCCACTTATAAAACACCGTAAATCATCACACAAGTCCACTTATAAAACACCGTAAATCATCACACAAGTCCACTTATAAACAAAAATTAATATCACTGAAAAGAATTACTCAGAGGAGTAAATTTTCTTTTAATAATTATTTATTGTAAGTAATAATTATTTATTGTAAGTAATAATTGCAAGTAATAATTATTTATTGTAAGTAATAATTGTAAGTAATAATTATTTATTGTAAGTAATAATTGTAAGTAATTATTTATTGCAAGTAATAATTGCAAGTAATAAATATTTATTGTAAGTAATAATTGTAAGTAATAATTATTTATTGTAAGTAATAATTGTCAGTAATAATTATTTATTTTAAGTAATTATTTATTGTAAGTAATAATTGTAAGTTATAATTATTTATTGTAAGTAATAATTGCAAGTAATAATTAGTTATTGTAAGTAATAATTGCAAGTAATAATTAGTTATTGTAAGTAATAATTGTAAGTAATAATTAGTTATTGTAAGTAATAATTGTAAGTAATAATTAGTTATTGTAAGTAATAATTGTAAGTAATAATTATTTATTGTAAGTAATAATTGTAAGTAATTATTTATTGTAAGTAATAATTGTAAGTAATAATTATTTATTGTAAGTAATAATTATTTATTGTAATAATTATTTATTGTAAGTAATAATTATTTATTGTAAGTAATAATTATTTATTGTAAGTAATAATTGCAAGTAATTATTTATTGTAAGTAATAACTGTCAGTAATAATTATTTATTGTAAGTTCATCTTGTTCAATAAAATCCCAAAGATCACTTGAAAAAAAATTGAAACATAAAAAATATAACTGACGTGAGGTGGGAAACTGCATTGTCAAAATTGAACAAAAAGTAACTATAATTGGTTATAACTTTGATCAGATATTTTTTAAAGGAGTAGACCGGTAAGCCAGCAGAAGGTCTCGATCAGATGACTAAAAGACCCAACAGCGGGTTATCATCTAAGACCCGCATTAGAAAACACTTCTCCTGTTTCCTGACGAACATTACCTTACCTAACCTAACCTAACCTAACCTAACCTTATCTAACCTAACCTTACCTTATCTAACCTAACCTTATCAAACCTAACCTTATCTAACCTAACCTTACCTTATCTAACCTAACCTTATCTAACCTAACCTTATCTAACATAACCTTACCTTATCTAACCTAACCTAACCTTACCTTACCTTATCTAACCTAACCTTATCTAACCTAACCTTATCTAACCTAACCTTACCTTATCTAACCTAACCTAACCTAACCTAACCTTACCTTACCATATCTAACCTAACCTAACCTAACCTTACCTTACCTTATCTAACCTAACCTAACCTAACCTTACCTTACCTTATCTAACCTAACCTTACCTTACCTAACCTAACCTTACCTTACCTAACCTAACCTAACCTAATCTTACCTTATCTAACCTAACCTTATCTAACCTAACCTTATCTAACCTAACCTTACCTTATCTAACCTAACCTAACCTAACCTTACCTTATCTTACCTAACCTAACCTTATCTAACCTAACCTTACCTTATCTAACCTAACCTTACCTTATCTAACCTAACCTTACCTAACCTTATCTAACCTAACCTTACCTTATCGAACCTAACCTAACCTTATCTAACCTAACCTTATCTAACCTAACCTAACCTTATCTAACCTAACCTAACCTTATCTAACCTAACCTAACCTAACCTTACCTTATCTAACCTAACCTTATCTAACCTAACCTTATCTAACCTAACCTAACCTAACCTTACCTTATCTAACCTAACCTTATCTAACCTAACCTTACCTTATCTAACCTAACCTTATCTAACCTAACCTAACCTTATCTAACCTAACCTTACCTTATCTAACCTTACCTTATCTAACCTAACCTAACCTTATCTAACCTAACCTAATCTTATCTAACCTAACCTAACCTTACCTTACCTAGCCTAACCTAACCTTACCTTATCTAACCTAACATTATCTAACCTAACCTTATCTAACCTAACCTTACCTTACCTTATCTTATCTAACCTAACCTAACTTTGCCTAACCTAACCTTACCTTACCTACCCTAACCTTACCTTATCTAACCTAACCTAACCTAACTTTGCCTAACCTAACCTAACCTAACTTTGCCTAACCTAACCTAACCTTACCTAACCTTACCTTATGTAACCTAACCTTACCTAACCTTACATAACCTTACCTAACTTTGCCTAACTTTGCCTAACCTTACCTAACCTTACATTACCTTACCTAACTTTGCCTAACCTTACCTAACCTAACCTAACCTTACCTTACCTTACCTAACTTTGCCTAACCTTACCTAACTTTGCCTAACCTTACCTAACTTTTCCTAACCTTACCTAACCTTACATTACCTTACCTAACTTTACCTAACCTTACCTAACCTAACCTAACCTTACCTTACCTTACCTTACCTTACCTTACCTTACCTAACTTTGCCTAACCTTACCTAACTTTGCCTAACCTTACCTAACTTTTCCTAACCTTACCTAACTTTACCTTACCTTACCTTACCTAACTTTGCCTAACCTTACCTAACCTTACCTTACCTTACCTAACTTTGCCTAACCTTACCTTACCTTACCTTACCTAACTTTACCTAACCTTATCTTACCTAACTTTGCCTAACCTTACCTAACCTTACCTTACCTTACCTAGCTTTGCCTAACCTTACCTAACCTTACCTTACCTTACCTAACTTTGCCTAACCTTACCTAACCTTACCTTACCTTACCTAACTTTGCCTAACCTTACCTAACCTTACCTAACCTTACCTTACCTTACCTTACCTAACCTTACCTTACCTTACCTAACTTTGCCTAACCTTACCTAACCTTACCTTATTTAACTTTACCTAACCTTACCTAACCTAACCTAACCTAACCTTACCTTACCTTACCTAACTTTGCCTAACCTTACCTAACCTTACCTTACCTTACCTAACCTAACCTAACCTAACCTTACCTTACCTTACCTCACTTTGCCTAACCTTACCTAATCTTACCTTACCTTACCTAACCTAACCTAACCTAACCTAACCTTACCTTACCTTACCTAACCTTACCTAACCTTACCTAACCTTACCTTACCTTACCTAACTTTTCCTAACCTTACCTAACCTTACCTTACCTTACCTAACCTAACCTAACCTAACCTAACCTTACCTTACCTTACCTAACCTTACCTAACCTTACCTTACCTTACCTAACTTTTCCTAACCTTACCTAACCTTACCTTACCTTACCTAACTTCGCCTAACCTTACCTAACCTTACCTTACCTTACCTTACCTTACCTAACTTTGCCTAACCTTACCTTACCTAAGATCAAAAACATTTGAACTTGCCTAAAAAATTAACAAAACAGTTCCACTCGCAGCGTTGAACTTAGCTCACCACAGCATAAACAAACTTACACAAACAATGAAAAGTTTGGTGAACAATGAGCCAGGCACAACAAAAACAGGGCACAACAAAAACAGGGCACAAAAACAGGGCACAACAAAAACAGGGCACAAAAACAGGGCACAACAAAAACAGGGCACAACAAAAACAGGGCACAAAAACAGGGCACAACAAAAACAGGGCACAACAAAAACAGGGCACAGCAAAAACAGGGCACAACAAAAACAGGGCACAACAAAAACAGGGCACAAAAACTGGGCACAAAAACAGGGCACAACAAAAACAGGGCACAGCAAAAACAGGGCACAACAAAAACAGGGCACAAAAACAGGGCACAAGAAAAACAGGGCACAAGAAAAACAGGGCACAAGAAAAACAGGGCACAAGAAAAACAGGGCACAAGAAAAACAGGGCACAACAAAAACAGGTCACAACAAAAACAGGGCACAAAAACAGGGCACAAAAACAGGGCACAAAAACAGGGCACAACAAGAACCGTGCACAACAAAAACAGTATATTCCACAGAACAAAGAATAAACGATACAAAAGCAGTTAAACAATATAAAATAGGTGAATAACTTAATAAACTCTGCGAGTAGCACAAAGGAAGAGATCAACGATACAATAGCATAAACAAGATCAACGATACAATAGCATAAACAAGATCAACGATACAATAGCATAAACCAGATCAACGATACAATAGCATAAACAAGATCAACGATACAATAGGATAAACCAGATCAACGATACAATAGCATAAACAAGATCAACGATACAATAGCATAAACAAGATCAACGATACAATAGCATAAACAAGATCAACGATACAATAGCATAAACAAGATCAACGATACAATAGCATAAACAAGATCAACGATACAATAGCATAAACAAGATCAACGATACAATAGCATAAACAAGATCATCGATACAATAGCATAAACAAGATCAACGATACAATAGCATAAACAAGATCAACGATACAATAGCATAAACAAGATCAACGATACAATAGCATAAACAAGATCATCGATACAATAGCATAAACAAGATCAGCGATACAATAGCATAAACCAGATCAACGATACAATAGCATAAACAAGATCAACGATACAATAGGATAAACCAGATCAACGATACAATAGCATAAACAAGATCAACGATACAATAGCATAAACAAGATCAACGATACAATAGCATAAACAAGATCAACGATACAATAGCATAAACAAGATCAACGATACAATAGCATAAACAAGATCAACGATACAACAGCATAAACAAGATCAACGATACAATAGCATAAACAAGATCAACGATGCAATAGTATAAACAAGATCAACGATACAATAGCATAAACAAGATCAACGATACAATAGCATAAACAAGATCAACGATACAATAGCATAAACAAGATCAACGATGCAATAGTATAAACAAGATCAACGATACAATAGCATAAACAAGATCAACGATACAATAGCATAAACAAGATCAACGATACAATAGCATAAACAAGATCAACGATGCAATAGTATAAACAAGATCAACGATACAATAGCATAAACAAGATCAACGATACAATAGCATAAACAAGATCAACAATACAATAGCATAAACAAAATCAACGATACAATAGCATAAACAAGATCAACGATACAATAGCATAAACAAGATCAACGATACAATAGCATAAACAAGATCAACGATACAATAGCATAAACAAGATCAACGATACAATAGCATAAACAAAAGCGGTAACCCACTGGTCCATGTTATGTAGATGATGTTGTAAGTGATATTAAAGTTGAACTGTACAGTAAAACCTGATAAAACTAAACCAGAAGAACAAAATAATCAAGTTGTGGTTGAGAGATTATTTAACTCAACCTACCAGTAGGCCTATAAGGGTATAATTATTATTCGTAAGGAATGAGGCTAAATTTTTAACTTAGACTCAGTAAGTATAAAGGGAAAAATAATATGGACAAGGAAGATTTTAATGTACGCTTAGAAATGTGAAGTGACAGTGGGATGGAACACTTAAGTGGGTGACCACCACTGGCGGTATACTTAAGTGGGTGACCAGTGACGGCACACTTAAATGGGTGAGCATCACTGGCGGTACACCTAAGTGGGTGAGCATCACTGGCAGTACACCTAAGTGGGTGACCACCACTGGCAGTACACCTAAGTGGGTGACCATCACTGGCAGTACACCTAAGTGGGTGAGCATCACTGGCAGTACACCTAAGTGGGTGACCACTGGCGGTACACCTAAGTGGGTGACCACTGGCAGTACACCTAAGTGGGTGACCATCACTGGCAGTACACCTAAGTGGGTGAGCATCACTGGCAGTACACCTAAGTGGGTGAGCATCACTGGCAGTACACCTAAGTGGGTGACCATCACTGGCAGTACACCTAAGTGGGTGAGCATCACTGGCAGTACACCTAAGTGGGTGACCATCACTGGCGGTACACAGGGAAATTATTAAGAAATAATTGGAAATAATTGGATACTGTAGTTAGCACTCGTCCAGAAATAAAAATTATATTCACACTAAACACCGTTTGTGTAAAATAATTCAGAAAATGAGGCAGTAATGAGACGTTAAAAATAATTAAATGGTATACCTGTAGAGGGTTTCGGGGGTCAACGCCCCTGCGGCTCGGTCTGTGACCAGGCCACCCGGGGGATCAGGGTCTGATCAGTCAGGCTGTTACTGCTGGCCGCACTCAGACCGACGTACGAACCGTACGAAGATAAAAATGGCCAAAGTATATAATATGAGAGTAGTCGATTTTTCCACTGGGGGCACCCTTCCGGTTTAGGGCCTTCCACTGGGCGCACCCTTCCGGTTTAGGCCTTCCACTGGGCGCACCCTTCCGGTTTAGGCGTTCCACTGAGCGCACCCTTCCGGTCTAGGACCAGCGGCTGGAGGGTCACCTTTTCACACCTAGGTGTTACTTCCGGTTTTGACCATGACCTCGCCCTCGAGACTACCTCACCCTTGACCCCCCAACCAATCCCCCCGCCCCACGACCCCCCTTCGCGACCCCCGCCCCGCGCGCCCGCGCGCCCGCCCGCGCCCCTTCGCGACCCCCGCCCGCGCGCCCGCCCGCGCGCCCCGCCCGCCCGCGCGCCCCGCCCCGCCCGCGCGCCCGCCCGCGCCCTTCGCGAGCCCCGCCGCGCCTTCTGCTGCGCCTTCTGCAGCGTCGTCCGGATCGCCCCCGCGCCTCGAATTTTTTTCCGATTTTTTTCGAATTTTTTTTGAATTTCATTTTCTTGTGCTCTCCATCTCCTTGGATCAAGGTTTTTTGGATTGCCCCTCCTTCCACCCCCCATCCCCAAAAAATTTCTCAATATTACCAAGTTTTTGCATTCCCCCCTATGGGGGTTTCTCCATCTCCTCGGATCAAATTTTTTGAGGTTCCCCCTCTCACTTTCACCCCCATCCCAAAATTTCTCAATATTACCAAGTTTTTGGATTCCCCCCTATGGGGGTTTCGAAATTCTCCATCTCCTCGGATCAAGTTTTTTGGATCCCCCCTATGGGGTTTTCGAAATTCTCCATCTCCTCGGATCCCCCTCCCACTTTCACCCCCCAACCCCAAAAATTTGGATTACCCCTCCCACTTTCACCCCAAATTTTCTCGACAATACCATGACTCCATCTCCTCAGATCAAATTTTTAAGGTTCCCCCTCCCACTTTCACCCCCCCAATCCCAAAAATTTCTCGATAATACAAGTTTTTGGATTCCCCCCCCCTATGGGGGTTTTGAATTTCTTATGATCACCTTGGATCAAATTTTTGGATTACCCCTCCCACTTTCACCCACCCCCCAACCTCAAATTTTTCTCGATAATACCAAGTTTTTGGATTCCCTCCTATGGGGTTTTCGAAATTCCTCGGATCAAAGTTTTTGGAATCCCCCCTCTGGGGGTAAGCATTCAAAATAGACTCCTCCTATGGGGGCATGCTTACTACAGGTCTAAACATCTTCCCCTTATTATTTTAAAATGAACTAAAAGTTTCCGCTCATTAAGTCAAATGAACTAAAAGTTTCCTCTCATTAAGTTAAAATGAACTAAAAAAAGCGTTTACTCGGCGGTCAGTGACGTCACGCGCACACAGGTTGAATCAGGTCGCCCCCTATGTCAGTGACGTCACGTGATGACCGCGCACACAGGTTGAATCTTGTCTACCCTTTTACCCACCCTCCCAAACCCTCACACTCCAACCAACACCTCACAATTTTCACTCATAACCCCCAATTTTTCTCGTTTTAACCCTTTTAGTTCATTAAAGTTAATAAGGGGGCACATGCATCAGAAAGTCACCACATCGCTTACATCCACTTTCGTTAAATTCACTACTCACAATTTTACATATTACGAAGTTAAATACGCACTTTTACTTTGAACATCTTCAAAACACTCTCATAAATCATTTGAATACTCACAAAAAATACCTTTATACATTTCCAAACAACACTGAAATACTCCAAAAAACATCATTCGAACACCCCCAAATCACCTCTGAATACTCCCAGAACACCTTCATAAATACTCTTGCACATCATTTGAACACCTTCATAAGTACTCTCATAATCATTTGTACACCTTCAAAAAACACCTTTGAATACTCACATAAACACCCTTGAACACCTTCAAAACACCTTCAAAGCACTCTCATAATCATTTGAACACACTCAAAACACCTTTGAATAACCTCAAAACACCTTTGAACACCTTCAAAACACCCTTGAACACCTTCAAAACACCCTTGAACACCTTCAAAAACAACATTTGAACACACTCAAAACACCTTTGAACATTTCCAAAACACTATTTGAGTACTCCCAAATAAGATTTTACATCTCTAATTTATCTGCACTTTCATTAAATTACAACTCATCCCTCAGTCTCCAGACTAGGCATTTTCTCGTTTTTACCCTTTTAGTTCATTAAAGTTATTAAGGGGACACAATACATCAGAAAAAAAAAAAAGTCACAAAAACTAACTCAAACACTTTACTTTGAACACCCCCAAAAACACTCTCATAATCATTTGTACACCTTCAAAAAACACCTTTGAATACTCACATAAACACCCTTGAACACCTTCAAAACACCTTTGAATAACCTCAAAACACCTTTGAACACCTTCAAAACACCCTTGAACACCCTTGATCACCTTCAAAAAACAACATTTGAACACACTCAAAACACCTTTGAACACCTTTGAACATTTCCAAACAACACTGAAACACTTCCAAAAAACACAATTTGAGTACTCCCAATTACACCACTGATTACTACTAAAACACCGCTGAATTCAATCAAAACACCCTTCAACACCTTCAAAACACCCTTGAACACCTTCAAAACACCCTTGAACACCTTCAAAAACAACATTTGAACACACTCAAAACACCTTTGAACATTTCCAAAACACTATTTGAGTACTCCCAAATAAGATTTTACATCTCTAATTTATCTGCACTTTCATTAAATTACAACTCATCCCTCAGTCTCCAGACTAGGCATTTTCTCGTTTTTACCCTTTTAGTTCATTAAAGTTATTAAGGGGACACAATACATCAGAAAAAAAAAAAGTCACAAAAACTAACTCAAACACTTTACTTTGAACACCCCCAAAAACACTCTCATAATCATTTGTACACCTTCAAAAAACACCTTTGAATACTCACATAAACACCCTTGAACACCTTCAAAACACCTTTGAATAACCTCAAAACACCTTTGAACACCTTCAAAACACCCTTGAACACCCTTGATCACCTTCAAAAAACAACATTTGAACACACTCAAAACACCTTTGAACACCTTTGAACATTTCCAAACAACACTGAAACACTTCCAAAAAACACAATTTGAGTACTCCCAATTACACCACTGATTACTACTAAAACACCGCTGAATTCAATCAAAACACCCTTCAACACCTTCAAACACCCTTGAACACCTTCAAAACACTCTTGAACACCTTCAAAAACACCTTTGAACATTTCCAAAACACTATTTGAGTACTCCCAATTACACCACTGAATACTACTAAAACACCGATGAATTCAATCAAAACACCCTTCAACACCTTCAAAACACCTTTGAACACCTTTGAACATTTCCAAAAAACACTCTCATAATCATTTGAACACACTCAAAACACCTTTGAATAACCTCAAAACACCCTTCAACACCTTCAAACACCCTTGAACACCTTCAAAACACTCTTGAATACCTTCAAAAACACCATTGAACATTTCCAATCAACACTGAAACACTTCCAAAAAAAAAAACAATTTGAGTACTCCCAATTACACCACTGAATACTACTAAAACACCGCTGAATTCAATCAAAACACCCTTCAACACCTTCAAACACCCTTGAACACCTTCAAAACACTCTTGAACACCTTCAAAAACACCTTTTGAACACATTCAAAACACTCTCATAATCATTTGAACACACTCAAAACACCTTTGAATAGCCTCAAAACACCTTTGAACACCTTCAAAACACCCTTGAACACCCTTGATCACCTTCAAAAAAAACAACATTTGAACACACTCAAAACACCTTTGAACACCTTTGAACATTTCCAAACAACACTGAAACACTTCCAAAACACTATTTGAGTACTCCCAATTACACCACTGAATACTAAAACACCGCTGAATTCAATCAAAACACCCTTCAACACCTTCAAACACCCTTGAACACCTTCAAAACACTCTTGAATACCTTCAAAAACACCCATGAACATTTCCAAAACACTATTTGAGTACTCCCAATTACACCACTGATTACTACTAAAACACCGCTGAATTCAATCAAAACACCCTTCAACACCTTCAAACACCCTTGAACACCTTCAAAACACTCTTGAACACTTTCAAAAACACCTTTGAACATTTCCAATCAATACTGAAACACTTCCAAAAACACCATTTGAGTACTCCCTATTACACCACTGATTACTACTAAAACACCGCTGAATTCAATCAAAACACCCTTCAACACCTTCAAACACCCTTGAACACACTCAAAACACCCTTCAACACCTTCAAAACACCTTTGATCACCTTCAAAAACACCTTTGAATACATTCAAAACACTCTCATAATCATTTGAACACACTCAAAACACCTTTGAATAACCTCAAAACACCTTCGAACACCTTCAAAACACCCTTGAACACCCTTAATCACCTTCAAAAAAACAACATTTGAACACACTCAAAACACCTTTGAACACCTTTGAACATTTCCAAACAACACTGAAACACTTCCAAAAACACCATTTGAGTACTCCCAAATACACCACTGAATACTAAAACACCACTGAATACACTCAAAACACCACCAAAATCACCATAAACTAAGATCAACACCCACATCCCACAACACCCACAACCCACAATTTTTTCTCGTTTTATCTAATTTCATCAGAAAGTCACAACACCCACACCCCCCATTTTTTTCTCGTTTTAACCCTTTTAGTTCATTAAAGTTAATAAGGGGCCACACTACATCAGAAAAAGTCACAAAAACAACCCACTTATAACGTCTTTTCGGTATCTCTAGTTCGACAACAACACCCACATCCCACATCACCCACATCCCACATCCCCCCCCACACACACACACAGACACACACACACACATCCCTAACCTAGCCTAACCTAACCTAACTTATCCTAACCTAATCTAACCTAACCTAACCTAACTTATCCTAACCTAGCCTAACCTAACCTAACCTTACCTAAATTATCCTAACCTAACCTAACCTAGCCTAACCTAACCTAACTTAACCTAACCGAACCTACCCTAACCTAACCTTACCTAACCTAACCTAGCCTAACCTAACCTAACCTAACTTAACCTAACCCAACCTAACCTAACCTAACCTAGCCTAACCTAACTTAACCTAACCTAACCTAACCTACCCTAACCTAACCTAACCTAACCTATCTTAACCTTACCTAACCTAACCTAGCCGAACCTATCCTAACCTAACCTAAAATATATTGGAACACTTCCAAAATACATTAGAGTACTCCAGAATTACTTTGAACGACTCCATTTTTGGATATTTCCAAATTAGTTTTGAAAACTTTATCGTAAAATCGAACATTATTTTCTTGTTGGTAAAACACACTCAATGGTAGAAATATTTACTCGATTTCCGAATAGAAGCACTGTCCTCGCTCTGAGAGACTCATTGTGGGTCACCCCAACACATGGTGTAATGCGCTTCACACCCAAGGTAGAACATAACACCTGCGTCAACTCAGGACAGACAGGCGCCATGTAATGCGGGTAACATCCAAGGTAGAAAATCATCTCTTTCCAGACCAACTGTCTATCCTAACCTAACCTAACCTAACCTAACCTAATTCCTAACCTAACCTAACCTCACCTAACCGAACCTAACCTAACTCCATCAATCACCTCTATCCTAACCTAACCTAACCTAACCTAACCCAACCTAACTCCATCAAACACCTCTAACCTAACCTAACCTAACCTATCCTAACCTAACCTAACTCCATCAAACACCTCGAATACTACCTAACTTAACCTAACCTAACCTCACCTAACCTACCGAACCTAACCTAACCTAACCCAACCTATCCTAACCCGTCCCAACCTAACCTAACCTAACCTAACCTAACCTAACCTAACCTAACCTAACTTATCCTAACCTAACCTATCCTAACCTAACCTAAACACTGACTAACTTTGAACCAACTCTGAACACCACTGATCTTCTTCAAAAAATGCTCTGCACATCATTTGAACACCTTCAAAAAAAACACCATCAAACACCTCCGAATACTCCCAAAAAAACACTACTGATTACTACCAAATCACCACTGAATACTACCAATCACCGTCAAAATCACCAGAAACTAAGTTTAACATCACCATCTAACATCCTTTTTATAGAAATCCCCTCAAATCACTATAACCAAGAACTCCCTCCCCATTTGGCGCATAAAAAAAAAAAAGCATGAACACAAACCTAATACGCAAACACTTAGTACATGATCACCATCAACTGAAAACATATCTTATACACACACATAATATAAGACAATCACCAACTACAATCACCCATGTTCACTTACCTCAAAATCACTAATATCACAGAAAACAATAATTTTTATAAACATTTCACACACACACACACAAAAAAAAATCATATTTGACAATATCTAAGCGCACTCACCTCACTACCACCAACACACGATGTCTCACCTCACAGGACCGACGAGGTCACCTCCAGTGACGTCACACTCCCATTGTGTTACTTGGTGGTTGGTAACATCACACCTAACCCCCTTGTTTCAACCTGTTGTACCCTACATTATCTAAGAACACTATATCCAAGACGATTACCAGATTTTATGATCCCCAACACCAAGATCACAGAAAACACACATTTTTATAATTATTCACACAAAAATCACGATCACCAATTCCATATCATGTTTACCGTCATCTATCAACACTAATCACCAAGATCACCAAAAAATCTAAGATCATGCATCTCAAAACTACTATGATCACTGAAAACACTTATTTTTTTAAACATTCGCACAAAAATAAGACATACACAAAAATACCACAACACTTCCACCAACATCTATAACATAACATGAGCACTATAACATATCACTATCACAAAAAAAATAATACACAATCACCCACATATTATACATTTCAATTGGAAATTTAAGACATGAGACATACACACCAAATCTAAGACATTCACCTCCAACTAAGACATACACATCACCCTTAAAACTTCCTTCCTTATTCATTCCGCATATCTCCTAGAGCTGTTTTAACCCCGACGGATCCACCACGACGTAGGAGCCAGAGTGTACCATCACCACTGGAGTGGTGATACTACACTCTGGCTCCTACGTCGTGGTGGATCCGTCGGGGTTAAAACAGCTCTAGGAGATATGCGGAATGAATAAGGAAGGAAGTTTTAAGGGTGATGTGTATGTCTTAGTTGGAGGTGAATGTCTTAGATTTGGTGTGTATGTCTCATGTCTTAAATTTCCAATTGAAATGTATAATATGTGGGTGTTTGTGTATTATTTTTTTTTGTGATAGTGATATGTTATAGTGCTCATGTTATGTTATAGATGTTGGTGGAAGTGTTGTGGTATTTTTGTGTATGTCTTATTTTTGTGCGAATGTTTAAAAAAATAAGTGTTTTCAGTGATCATAGTAGTTTTGAGATGCATGATCTTAGATTTTTTGGTGATCTTGGTGATTAGTGTTGATAGATGACGGTAAACATGATATGGAATTGGTGATCGTGATTTTTGTGTGAATAATTATAAAAATGTGTGTTTTCTGTGATCTTGGTGTTGGGGATCATAAAATCTGGTAATCGTCTTGGATATAGTGTTCTTAGATAATGTAGGGTACAACAGGTTGAAACAAGGGGGTTAGGTGTGATGTTACCAACCACCAAGTAACACAATGGGAGTGTGACGTCACTGGAGGTGACCTCGTCGGTCCTGTGAGGTGAGACATCGTGTGTTGGTGGTAGTGAGGTGAGTGCGCTTAGATATTGTCAAATATGATTTTTTTTTGTGTGTGTGTGTGTGAAATGTTTATAAAAATTATTGTTTTCTGTGATATTAGTGATTTTGAGGTAAGTGAACATGGGTGATTGTAGTTGGTGATTGTCTTATATTATGTGTGTGTATAAGATATGTTTTCAGTTGATGGTGATCATGTACTAAGTGTTTGCGTATTAGGTTTGTGTTCATGCTTTTTTTTTTTTATGCGCCAAATGGGGAGGGAGTTCTTGGTTATAGTGATTTGAGGGGATTTCTATAAAAAGGATGTTAGATGGTGATGTTAAACTTAGTTTCTGGTGATTTTGACGGTGATTGGTAGTATTCAGTGGTGATTTGGTAGTAATCAGTAGTGTTTTTTTGGGAGTATTCGGAGGTGTTTGATGGTGTTTTTTTTGAAGGTGTTCAAATGATGTGCAGAGCATTTTTTGAAGAAGATCAGTGGTGTTCAGAGTTGGTTCAAAGTTAGTCAGTGTTTAGGTTAGGTTAGGATAGGTTAGGTTAGGATAAGTTAGGTTAGGTTAGGTTAGGTTAGGTTAGGTTAGGTTAGGTTAGGTTGGGACGGGTTAGGATAGGTTGGGTTAGGTTAGGTTAGGTTCGGTAGGTTAGGTGAGGTTAGGTTAGGTTAAGTTAGGTAGTATTCGAGGTGTTTGATGGAGTTAGGTTAGGTTAGGATAGGTTAGGTTAGGTTAGGTTAGAGGTGTTTGATGGAGTTAGGTTGGGTTAGGTTAGGTTAGGTTAGGTTAGGATAGAGGTGATTGATGGAGTTAGGTTAGGTTCGGTTAGGTGAGGTTAGGTTAGGTTAGGAATTAGGTTAGGTTAGGTTAGGTTAGGTTAGGATAGACAGTTGGTCTGGAAAGAGATGATTTTCTACCTTGGATGTTACCCGCATTACATGGCGCCTGTCTGTCCTGAGTTGACGCAGGTGTTATGTTCTACCTTGGGTGTGAAGCGCATTACACCATGTGTTGGGGTGACCCACAATGAGTCTCTCAGAGCGAGGACAGTGCTTCTATTCGGAAATCGAGTAAATATTTCTACCATTGAGTGTGTTTTACCAACAAGAAAATAATGTTCGATTTTACGATAAAGTTTTCAAAACTAATTTGGAAATATCCAAAAATGGAGTCGTTCAAAGTAATTCTGGAGTACTCTAATGTATTTTGGAAGTGTTCCAATATATTTTAGGTTAGGTTAGGATAGGTTCGGCTAGGTTAGGTTAGGTAAGGTTAAGATAGGTTAGGTTAGGTTAGGTTAGGGTAGGTTAGGTTAGGTTAGGTTAAGTTAGGTTAGGCTAGGTTAGGTTAGGTTAGGTTGGGTTAGGTTAAGTTAGGTTAGGTTAGGTTAGGCTAGGTTAGGTTAGGTAAGGTTAGGTTAGGGTAGGTTCGGTTAGGTTAAGTTAGGTTAGGTTAGGCTAGGTTAGGTTAGGTTAGGATAATTTAGGTAAGGTTAGGTTAGGTTAGGCTAGGTTAGGATAAGTTAGGTTAGGTTAGGTTAGATTAGGTTAGGATAAGTTAGGTTAGGTTAGGCTAGGTTAGGGATGTGTGTGTGTGTGTCTGTGTGTGTGTGGGGGGGGGGGATGTGGGATGTGGGTGATGTGGGATGTGGGTGTTGTTGTCGAACTAGAGATACCGAAAAGACGTTATAAGTGGGTTGTTTTTGTGACTTTTTCTGATGTAGTGTGGCCCCTTATTAACTTTAATGAACTAAAAGGGTTAAAACGAGAAAAAAATGGGGGGTGTGGGTGTTGTGACTTTCTGATGAAATTAGATAAAACGAGAAAAAATTGTGGGTTGTGGGTGTTGTGGGATGTGGGTGTTGATCTTAGTTTATGGTGATTTTGGTGGTGTTTTGAGTGTATTCAGTGGTGTTTTAGTATTCAGTGGTGTATTTGGGAGTACTCAAATGGTGTTTTTGGAAGTGTTTCAGTGTTGTTTGGAAATGTTCAAAGGTGTTCAAAGGTGTTTTGAGTGTGTTCAAATGTTGTTTTTTTGAAGGTGATTAAGGGTGTTCAAGGGTGTTTTGAAGGTGTTCGAAGGTGTTTTGAGGTTATTCAAAGGTGTTTTGAGTGTGTTCAAATGATTATGAGAGTGTTTTGAATGTATTCAAAGGTGTTTTTGAAGGTGATCAAAGGTGTTTTGAAGGTGTTGAAGGGTGTTTTGAGTGTGTTCAAGGGTGTTTGAAGGTGTTGAAGGGTGTTTTGATTGAATTCAGCGGTGTTTTAGTAGTAATCAGTGGTGTAATAGGGAGTACTCAAATGGTGTTTTTGGAAGTGTTTCAGTATTGATTGGAAATGTTCAAAGGTGTTTTTGAAAGTGTTCAAGAGTGTTTTGAAGGTGTTCAAGGGTGTTTGAAGGTGTTGAAGGGTGTTTTGATTGAATTCAGCGGTGTTTTAGTAGTAATCAGTGGTGTAATTGGGAGTACTCAAATAGTGTTTTGGAAATGTTCATGGGTGTTTTTGAAGGTATTCAAGAGTGTTTTGAAGGTGTTCAAGGGTGTTTGAAGGTGTTGAAGGGTGTTTTGATTGAATTCAGCGGTGTTTTAGTATTCAGTGGTGTAATTGGGAGTACTCAAATAGTGTTTTGGAAGTGTTTCAGTGTTGTTTGGAAATGTTCAAAGGTGTTCAAAGGTGTTTTGAGTGTGTTCAAATGTTGTTTTTTTTGAAGGTGATCAAGGGTGTTCAAGGGTGTTTTGAAGGTGTTCAAAGGTGTTTTGAGGCTATTCAAAGGTGTTTTGAGTGTGTTCAAATGATTATGAGAGTGTTTTGAATGTGTTCAAAAGGTGTTTTTGAAGGTGTTCAAGAGTGTTTTGAAGGTGTTCAAGGGTGTTTGAAGGTGTTGAAGGGTGTTTTGATTGAATTCAGCGGTGTTTTAGTAGTATTCAGTGGTGTAATTGGGAGTACTCAAATTGTTTTTTTTTTTGGAAGTGTTTCAGTGTTGATTGGAAATGTTCAATGGTGTTTTTGAAGGTATTCAAGAGTGTTTTGAAGGTGTTCAAGGGTGTTTGAAGGTGTTGAAGGGTGTTTTGAGGTTATTCAAAGGTGTTTTGAGTGTGTTCAAATGATTATGAGAGTGTTTTTTGGAAATGTTCAAAGGTGTTCAAAGGTGTTTTGAAGGTGTTGAAGGGTGTTTTGATTGAATTCATCGGTGTTTTAGTAGTATTCAGTGGTGTAATTGGGAGTACTCAAATAGTGTTTTGGAAATGTTCAAAGGTGTTTTTGAAGGTGTTCAAGAGTGTTTTGAAGGTGTTCAAGGGTGTTTGAAGGTGTTGAAGGGTGTTTTGATTGAATTCAGCGGTGTTTTAGTAGTAATCAGTGGTGTAATTGGGAGTACTCAAATTGTGTTTTTTGGAAGTGTTTCAGTGTTGTTTGGAAATGTTCAAAGGTGTTCAAAGGTGTTTTGAGTGTGTTCAAATGTTGTTTTTTGAAGGTGATCAAGGGTGTTCAAGGGTGTTTTGAAGGTGTTCAAAGGTGTTTTGAGGTTATTCAAAGGTGTTTTGAAGGTGTTCAAGGGTGTTTATGTGAGTATTCAAAGGTGTTTTTTGAAGGTGTACAAATGATTATGAGAGTGTTTTTGGGGGTGTTCAAAGTAAAGTGTTTGAGTTAGTTTTTGTGACTTTTTTTTTTTCTGATGTATTGTGTCCCCTTAATAACTTTAATGAACTAAAAGGGTAAAAACGAGAAAATGCCTAGTCTGGAGACTGAGGGATGAGTTGTAATTTAATGAAAGTGCAGATAAATTAGAGATGTAAAATCTTATTTGGGAGTACTCAAATAGTGTTTTGGAAATGTTCAAAGGTGTTTTGAGTGTGTTCAAATGTTGTTTTTGAAGGTGTTCAAGGGTGTTTTGAAGGTGTTCAAGGGTGTTTTGAAGGTGTTGAAGGGTGTTTTGATTGAATTCAGCGGTGTTTTAGTAGTAATCAGTGGTGTAATTGGGAGTACTCAAATTGTGTTTTTTGGAAGTGTTTCAGTGTTGTTTGGAAATGTTCAAAGGTGTTCAAAGGTGTTTTGAGTGTGTTCAAATGTTGTTTTTTGAAGGTGATCAAGGGTGTTCAAGGGTGTTTTGAAGGTGTTCAAAGGTGTTTTGAGGTTATTCAAAGGTGTTTTGAAGGTGTTCAAGGGTGTTTATGTGAGTATTCAAAGGTGTTTTTTGAAGGTGTACAAATGATTATGAGAGTGTTTTTGGGGGTGTTCAAAGTAAAGTGTTTGAGTTAGTTTTTGTGACTTTTTTTTTTTTCTGATGTATTGTGTCCCCTTAATAACTTTAATGAACTAAAAGGGTAAAAACGAGAAAATGCCTAGTCTGGAGACTGAGGGATGAGTTGTAATTTAATGAAAGTGCAGATAAATTAGAGATGTAAAATCTTATTTGGGAGTACTCAAATAGTGTTTTGGAAATGTTCAAAGGTGTTTTGAGTGTGTTCAAATGTTGTTTTTGAAGGTGTTCAAGGGTGTTTTGAAGGTGTTCAAGGGTGTTTTGAAGGTGTTCAAAGGTGTTTTGAGGTTATTCAAAGGTGTTTTGAGTGTGTTCAAATGATTATGAGAGTGCTTTGAAGGTGTTTTGAAGGTGTTCAAGGGTGTTTATGTGAGTATTCAAAGGTGTTTTTTGAAGGTGTACAAATGATTATGAGAGTACTTATGAAGGTGTTCAAATGATGTGCAAGAGTATTTATGAAGGTGTTCTGGGAGTATTCAGAGGTGATTTGGGGGTGTTCGAATGATGTTTTTTGGAGTATTTCAGTGTTGTTTGGAAATGTATAAAGGTATTTTTTGTGAGTATTCAAATGATTTATGAGAGTGTTTTGAAGATGTTCAAAGTAAAAGTGCGTATTTAACTTCGTAATATGTAAAATTGTGAGTAGTGAATTTAACGAAAGTGGATGTAAGCGATGTGGTGACTTTCTGATGCATGTGCCCCCTTATTAACTTTAATGAACTAAAAGGGTTAAAACGAGAAAAATTGGGGGTTATGAGTGAAAATTGTGAGGTGTTGGTTGGAGTGTGAGGGTTGGGGAGGGTGGGTAAAAGGGTAGACAAGATTCAACCTGTGTGCGCGGTCATCACGATGACGTCACTGACATAGGGGGCGACCTGATTCAACCTGTGTGCGCGTGACGTCACTGACCGCCGAGTAAACGCTTTTTTTAGTTCATTTTAACTTAATGAGAGGAAACTTTTAGTTCATTTGACTTAATGAGCGGAAACTTTTAGTTCATTTTAAAATAATAAGGGGAAGATGTTTAGACCTGTAGTAAGCATGCCCCCATAGGAGGAGTCTATTTTGAATGCTTACCCCCAGAGGGGGGATTCCAAAAACTTTGATCCGAGGAATTTCGAAAACCCCATAGGAGGGAATCCAAAAACTTGGTATTATCGAGAAAAATTTGAGGTTGGGGGGTGGGTGAAAGTGGGAGGGGTAATCCAAAAATTTGATCCAAGGTGATCATAAGAAATTCAAAACCCCCATAGGGGGGGGGAATCCAAAAACTTGTATTATCGAGAAATTTTTGGGATTGGGGGGGTGAAAGTGGGAGGGGGAACCTTAAAAATTTGATCTGAGGAGATGGTGTCATGGTATTGTCGAGAAAATTTGGGGTGAAAGTGGGAGGGGTAATCCAAATTTTTGGGGTTGGGGGGTGAAAGTGGGAGGGGGATCCGAGGAGATGGAGAATTTCGAAAACCCCATAGGGGGGATCCAAAAAACTTGATCCGAGGAGATGGAGAATTTCGAAACCCCCATAGGGGGGAATCCAAAAACTTGGTAATATTGAGAAATTTTGGGATGGGGGTGAAAGTGAGAGGGGGAACCTCAAAAAATTTGATCCGAGGAGATGGAGAAACCCCCATAGGGGGGAATGCAAAAACTTGGTAATATTGAGAAATTTTTTGGGGATGGGGGGTGGAAGGAGGGGCAATCCAAAAAACCTTGATCCAAGGAGATGGAGAGCACAAGAAAATGAAATTCAAAAAAAATTCGAAAAAAATCGGAAAAAAATTCGAGGCGCGGGGGCGATCCGGACGACGCTGCAGAAGGCGCAGCAGAAGGCGCGGCGGGGCTCGCGAAGGGCGCGGGCGGGCGCGCGGGCGGGGCGGGGCGCGCGGGCGGGCGCGCGGGGCGGGCGCGCGGGGCGGGGGTCGCGGGGGCGCGCGGGCGCGCGGCGCGATGCTGGGGTCGCGAGGCGGGGGGGTCGTGGGGAGTGGGGGTATTGGTTGGGGGGGTCAAGGGTGAGGTAGTCTCGAGGGCGAGGTCATGGTCAAAACCGGAAGTAACACCTAGGTGTGAAAAGGTGACCCTCCAGCCGCTGGTCCTAAACCGGAAGGGTGCGCCCAGTGGAAGGCCTAAACCGGAAGGGTGCGCCCAGTGGAAGGCCCTAAACCGGAAGGGTGCGCCCAGTGGAAGGCCCTAAACCGGAAGGGTGCCCCCAGTGGAAAAATCGACTACTTATGAGGCAAACCAAAAAATCAATTATATTGAAAATCATACTAAAATGTTACGTAAATTTGTAGTTTTATGGTTTTTTCACGAAACGAAAAAATACTCTTTTTTTTATTCGTGTTTTTATAAGTGAAGGAACACAGGGCCAGAGAACACTGGTGGAAAACCCTCACAGGGGCCCAGAAACAAAGAAAACGTGGTTTCAGTGAAACAAAGACTCAGAAAACACCTCAAACACGAAAATATTAAATATATGTAAAAACAAGGACCGAATCTCTACTGCACTTTGCCTACTAATGTCGAAAAACCGGCGTTGATGAAGTGAAAAGGCAGGAGGGAGACGAGGCTAGTGTGTTGCTGTTGACATGGGGCAGCCATCTTGAAATTTGTCTTGCTCGAACTCGGGGAAACAGGAGCCATCTGTTGCATCAGACCTCAGTCCGTAAATACGGTCACGCACCAGAGACAACTTCACTATCTTCACCTGTTTCCATTGATGTGGAAGCAGTAAGAGACTTTCAAATTATGTAACATCATTGGAAAGCAGGGAGACGGTTACTGTGCAGGGATAGTTAGACAATACAGCAGTGGGATTAGTCAGGCTAGGTGTGTGGCAGGAGAGACTGACCTGGCTTGCTCACTGGGCAATAAGCAGCAGTGAAGACCGACTTGCCGAGCCATATGGCTTGCTGAGACAACTCAAGCAGACAGGATGGTGCTAATCCTGCCAGCTTGGGAAGTTTGATAGGCAATATTTTCTTAGTCTTTTACTGGCTGGTACACTGGGCGAGTCTTTTACTGGCTGGTACACTGGGCGAGTCTTCACACTGCTGTGATGTGTCGATTCAAAGTCAACCTCTGAGCCAATGTGAGGTGCTGAGAGCCATCCCACACATTCACAAGATGAGCTGGCAGATCTCTGAAATGGCCATCAGCAACCATGACACCTCCAGTAACCATCACTATCCAAAATGGCATTAAGAAAAAAAAATCAAGACATTTCTTTTTTAAACCGTTTCAATATTTTCTTGTTTTACTGGACTCATATATTTCCGTTATGTAATATGGAATAAATATTAAGATATATATTACAGATAAGCACATGTGTTTAACAACTGAGCTTCCAACACTTTTCTCCAGCTCCTCAGAGCAGCGATATATACTAAATATTCAATGATATACACCAAATATCAGAAAACGTATAGCTTTTGGGTGCTTTGTTTCCTTAATGAGTCTTGTACCTAACTCCTTCAGTATCTCAAATGGCTGTATCATTATGGGTTTGCGCATCTCATGAATTTATTGGTGTTTCTAACAGGTGTTTCTATATTACAGAGGTCGCTCCGGTGTTCCTTGAACCGGTACAGA
This sequence comes from Cherax quadricarinatus, assembly GCF_038502225.1. NCBI lineage: Eukaryota > Metazoa > Arthropoda > Malacostraca > Decapoda > Parastacidae > Cherax > Cherax quadricarinatus. Next base: position 16,319,583 of record NC_091378.1, on the reverse strand, counting down.
ATGTGACTGTGTCTGTGGGACGGGATGCTTCTCTGGCTTGTACTGTGGACCATTTAGGCCAGCATAAGGTAAGTTGCTGATTTATCTGGATCCATGAGGGTTTATATAATTATGGTAGTTACATGGTAGAGTTTGGAGAGAGAGAGAGAGAGAGAGAGAGAGAGAGAGAGGGAGAGGGAGAGGGAGAGGGAACTGCCAGCCATTCTAAGTTACATCACTTACCAGTTTACAGCATTATCAGCCTGAGGAAAACGATGAGAGGTCATATTTGTTTCTGGGAAAACACCAACAATGATGGCTTCTAGGCACCATGATGGAAATGCTGGAGCAATGGTAAAAAATAAATAGGGGCGTGTTGGTGCTTGGGAATGAAGCTGACATTCCTAGGGTGAAATTTGATTCCAAACTGAATATGAAGAATCACGTTGTAAATCGTGTAAAGAAAGCCGCCAGGCAGCTCATAGCATTTAGATGCATCTCGCATCTGCTCGACAGTAGAGGTTGCAAGGTTCTGTATAATTCACAAGTACACTCACACTTTGAGTATTTCTTCACTTTCTTGGACTGCCTCTCCTTCGTCTCATCTGTGACTTCTTGACGGAGTAGAAAACAGAACAAGACGACTCGTCTCTCGCCTGGACCCAGCCTGGACAGATCTGTCATCTCAGCAGAACCTTCAACACCGGAGGGATGTGAGAGGCCTTGATGTTATTTACGAGGTCAATGTAGTCAAATTACCACACTTGGCTCCACTCCAAGGGCAACTAGAAGTAAGCTTCTACACCACAAGACGGGCAGCAAGCAGCAACTTCACTCTGACTGTAACCTTCTACAGAACATCACTTCATCTGAGATCATTTATTTCCAGGATGACTCTAGTCTGGAAGACCAATTAAAATCGCTGGCCCAGAGATGGCTCCAACTCCATCCTGTTCCCTATCTGTATTTCTCTTAACAATAAACATGCTTTCAAATGAGATGATTTAGGTAACATCTCTTAGCTTGTAAATAAAGCTAGGAACCTTAAACCCATACCTGGTGAAACCCTGTATTAGACAGACACACACACACACACACACACACACACACACACACACACACACACACACACACACACACACACACACACACACACACACACACACACAAGAACCAGACAAAACAAAGACAGATCTGTGAAACTACCACTAATTATCACCATTATTATTACCACTACCATCAACACCACCACCATAACCCACAACCATTACCAACAACACCATCACTACTGTCACTACTACCACCACCACCACCACCACCACCACCACATTAACACTAATACAACTACTGAGGAGGGTTTGCTTTCTGTAACATGTGTAGTTGCCTGACACTGTTAATAAGAGCCAGCTTCATAAGCCATAATGTACGTCTCCCCGAGCATTATTATCCTCAGTGATCGATCACGAGACTGACAGTCCTAGTAGACTGGACACTGGCTACTTACCAATCTGATATCCTTGATGACGGCTGGGTCTTGATGACAGGTGGTCCTTAACAGCTGGTCCTTGATGACAGGTGGTCCTTAACAGCTGATACACTTGACCACTTGTGGGGGATGCCTTCCATTAAACTAATGCCAACCCCCACTGTAATTATATTACCTCCCAACTACCTTGCACAATATTGTGGATTGTAGCCTTGGAATCTACTTAATGAAAAAGGTGGAGAAACGGCCATACTTGCCTAAGGTCCTGTTTGGTTTGTGATGCAAAGTGGTCACAGTGATGGCCCATGCTAACCTCCCTATGGTGTACAGAAATGTACGTAGTTGAATCTTATTAGAGCCTACTGGTACAGTGGTTAACGCACTAGCCTGTGAGTTTTAAAACTTGTCAGGGGATCAAGCCCCGCTCGTTCTGTGATTTACTTAGAGACGTCAGCGTTAGACACACATTAATTCTGTCCTGCTAAATGATGGAAAATCCTCGCACCTCAGGTGACACTCAGAACACACACACGTGTGCACTCACACCCACGAGTAACACGCACGAGTAACACGCACGAGTAACACGCACGAGTAACTCTCACTAGTAACACGCTCTCTCCTCTGAGTGTGGACTTCATCTTAAATATAGAGAAACACTAAATCAGTTAAATGAGGCTTGATGCTCTCTCGCGCTCGATCTTGACTAGATATTGGAGCACATTTAGATTTAGAGGTCAGAGGATTAGACCTGGTTCCTGTGTGCTCCCATACAGGACACGTAACCCTGTACCTTACTTGATGTTATGTTGACAACAGATTGATCACCCGGGCACTCAAATTGGGTTCGATATCCGTCAGCCCTGCCCTACAGTGGAGCTCAGTTGCCAATACTGGCAATTATAGGGTCTAATTAAGTGCCCTTGTCACGTGAGAATGTCACTCTATATGGCAATCATATGTCATTCTACAGTATGGTCTCTGCTGTGAGATGTGGGAAAGTTGTTAAGAAGAGAAATCTGTTCCGCCTGGTAGAGAGAGAGGATACCCTCCCACAGTCATCGCAAGAGAGGGGAAGAAGGTAGGCACCGCTGGTGCCACCACAACTACCACCATCCCCACCACCCACCACTACCACCACCACACTGTCTCCGCCAACACCATCTTTACTATCACCAACACAACCACTACCATCACTCCTCCACCACAACTACCATCACTACCGTAACCACCACAAGTACTACCACCACCACCAAAGCCAAAACCACTATCACCACAACACACCACTATCATCACAACCAACATCGCCAATACAACCACTATCACCAGGGTCTGGTGTCAGCAACCATTAATGCGATACGTCAAGCACAGAAACGACGCTATGAACCAGTAGCCATATATATATATATATATATATATATATATATAATATATATATATATATATATTATATATTATATATATATATATATATATATATATATATATATATATATATATATATATATATATATAATGTGTGTGTGTGTGTGTGTGTACTCTCCTATTTGTGGTTGCGGAAGCAGAGTCGTAGCTCCTGGCCCCGCCTCTTCACTAGGTCCACTCTCCCTACTCCATGAGCTTCGTTAACCTTCTTACAACTATGTATAGTTCCTGCCTCCACTACGTCACTTTCTAAGCTATTCCACTTCCTGACAACTCTGACTGAAGAAATACTTCTTGACATTCCTATCACTCATCTGAGTCTTTAACTTTCAATTGTGACCCCTTGTTTCTGTGTTCCATCTCTGGAACATCCTGTCTTTGTCCACCTTGTCAATTCCTCGGAGCATTTTATATGTCGTTATCACGTCTCCCCTGACCATCGTGTCCTCCAGTGTCGTCAGGCTCATTTCCCTTAACCTTTCTTCGTAGGACAATTCCTTTAGCTCTGGGACTAGTCTTGTTGCAAACCTTTGCACTTTCTCTAATTTCTTGAAGTGCTTGACCAGGTGTGGATTCCAAACTGGCGCTGCATATTCCAATATGGGCCTGACGTATATGGTGTACAGAGTCTTGAACGATCCCTTACTGAGGTATCGGAACGCTATTCTTAGGTTTGCCAGACGCCCATATGCTGTAGCAGTTATCTGATTGATGTGCGCCTCAGGAGATGTGCTCGGTGTTATACTTACCCCAAGATCTCTTTGGCCACCTAGACTATACTCTGTCTGCGGTCTTCTTTGCCCTTCCCCGATCTTCATGACTTTGTATTTGGCGGGGTTAAATTCGAGGAGCCAGTTGCTGGACCGCGTGTCCAGCCTGTCCAGGTCTCTTTGTAGTCCTGCCAGATCTTCATCTGATTTAATTCTCCTCATTAACTTCACATCATCTGCCAACAAAGACACTTCTGAGTCTATCCCTTCCATCATGTCATTCACATGTACCAAAAATAGCACTGATCCTAGGGCTGATTCCTGTGGGACCCCGCTCGTCACAGGCGCCGACTGTGACATCTCATCACGTACCATGACTCGTTGTTGCCTCCCTGCCCGGTATTCCATGATCCACTACAGTGCCCTTCCTGTTATACATGCCTGATCCTCTAGGTTCTGCACTAATATCCTAGAAAATGCAATCAACCCACCCCTCTCTCTCGTGTCTTACTTCTGTTAGTGTCATAAATCTCCAGAAGGTTTGTGACACAGGATTTGCCTTCCATGAATCCGTGCTGGTTGTCGTTTATAATCTTGTTCCGTTCCAGGTGCTCCACCACTCTCCTCCTGATAATCTTCTCCATGACTTTGCATATTATACACGTCATTGACACTGGTCTGTAGTGTGTGTGTGTGTGTGTGTGTGTGTGTGTGTCTGTGTCTGTGTGTCTGTGTCTGTGTGTCTGTGTCTGTGTGTCTGTGTCTGTGTGTGTGTCTGTGTCTGTGTGTCTGTGTCTGTGTGTCTGTGTCTGTGTGTCTGTGTCTGTGTGTCTGTGTCTGTGTGCGCACGCTTGCAATTTTAAACCAAAAATCTTGCGCTTGTTCACTAATCTATTGATCTGGCGAAACGAGAAGTGAAACTGCTCCTGTTTTGACGATTAATTCCACCTTATACAAACATATTTACAGTCTGTATAAGAAATAATTAAATAAATTTTTGTTAAGCTTATGTAGCTGCCTGCTACATGTAAGTAAATCAGCCTACAAATTATAATTATTCTACCAACACTAAACTAATCTCTAAAAAAAACAATCTACTTAAGACTCAGAATCTACACAACTCTAAAGCTGTACATCTTACTATCATATATAACTCAAAGTGCATCTGTTCAGATACCATCTTCTCTCAGACTGTGTCCACACAGCAGTGTGTGTTGAGACCAACTGGGAAATCACCCACGAAGTTTTATCAGTGGTGTAATATGATGACTCCACTTACTATTTAGCAAGGAAGAGCAGAGTTCTTCCTTTGACTCCTGGTCAGACACTGCAGAATTAGTGTCTAATATACCAAACTTAAGTAGAAGGCTTACAACACTGAGATAATTAAAATTCACTTTTAAGACTTAGTGTAAGTGCAGTCCATTAAAGCACAGTCTGGCCACATAGGACTGCTGCGTTAGAAGACTAAGACCCAAATCTCTTCTCATTGGCTATGTAACAAATGCAGAACCCAGTAATTTCAGGTGGAGACAGATGGTACAAAGCTGACAAGTAGAGAAAAAGATAATTTTCTCCATAAAAATTGAAACATAACCTATTGGCCATACCTCTATAATGTTATGTTTAAACATAATGTACAAAATAAATTCACTGTGAGATAAGGTTTATAAACTAAAAGAGGAGGCAGTTAGGGTAAGATATAAACAGCTATTGGAGGATAGATGGGCTAATGAGAGCATAGGCAATGGGGTCGAAGAGGTATGGGGTAGGTTTAAAAATGTAGTGTTAGAGTGCTCAGCAGAAGTTTGTGGTTACAGGAAAGTGGGTGCAGGAGGGAAGAGGAGCGATTGGTGGAATGATGATGTAAAGAGAGTAGTAAGGGAGAAAAAGTTAGCATATGAGAAGTTTTTACAAAGTAGAAGTGATGCAAGGAGGGAAGAGTATATGGAGAAAAAGAGAGAAGTTAAGAGAGTGGTGAAGCAATGTAAAAAGAGAGCAAATGAGAGAGTGGGTGAGATGTTATCAACAAATTTTGTTGAAAATAAGAAAAAGTTTTGGAGTGAGATTAACAAGTTAAGAAAGCCTAGAGAACAAATGGATTTGTCAGTTAAAAATAGGAGAGGAGAGTTATTAAATGGAGAGTTAGAGGTATTGGGAAGATGGAAGGAATATTTTGAGGAATTGTTAAATGTTGATGAAGATAGGGAAGCTGTGATTTCGTGTATAGGGCAAGGAGGAATAACATCTTGTAGGAGTGAGGAAGAGCCAGTTGTGAGTGTGGGGGAAGTTCGTGAGGCAGTAGGTAAAATGAAAGGGGGTAAGGCAGCCGGGATTGATGGGATAAAGATAGAAATGTTAAAAGCAGGTGGGGATATAGTTTTGGAGTGGTTGGTGCAATTATTTAATAAATGTATGGAAGAGGGTAAGGTACCTAGGGATTGGCAGAGAGCATGCATAGTTCCTTTGTATAAAGGCAAAGGGGATAAAAGAGAGTGCAAAAATTATAGGGGGATAAGTCTGTTGAGTGTACCTGGTAAAGTGTATGGTAGAGTTATAATTGAAAGAATTAAGAGTAAGACGGAGAATAGGATAGCAGATGAACAAGGAGGCTTTAGGAAAGGTAGGGGGTGTGTGGACCAGGTGTTTACAGTGAAACATATAAGTGAACAGTATTTGGATAAGGCTAAAGAGGTGTTTGTGGCATTTATGGATTTGGAAAAGGCGTATGACAGGGTGGATAGGGGGGCAATGTGGCAGATGTTGCAAGTGTATGGTGTAGGAGGTAGGTTACTGAAAGCAGTGAAGAGTTTTTACGAGGATAGTGAGGCTCAAGTTAGAGTATGTAGGAAAGAGGGAAATTTTTTCCCAGTAAAAGTAGGCCTTAGACAAGGATGTGTGATGTCACCGTGGTTGTTTAATATATTTATAGATGGGGTTGTAAGAGAAGTAAATGCGAGGGTCTTGGCAAGAGGCGTGGAGTTAAAAGATAAAGAATCACACACAAAGTGGGAGTTGTCACAGCTGCTCTTTGCTGATGACACTGTGCTCTTGGGAGATTCTGAAGAGAAGTTGCAGAGATTGGTGGATGAATTTGGTAGGGTGTGCAAAAGAAGGAAATTAAAGGTGAATACAGGAAAGAGTAAGGTTATGAGGATAACAAAAAGATTAGGTGATGAAAGATTGAATATCAGATTGGAGGGAGAGAGTATGGAGGAGGTGAACGTATTCAGATATTTGGGAGTGGACGTGTCAGCGGATGGGTCTATGAAAGATGAGGTGAATCATAGAATTGATGAGGGAAAAAGAGTGAGTGGTGCACTTAGGAGTCTGTGGAGACAAAGAACTTTGTCCTTGGAGGCAAAGAGGGGAATGTATGAGAGTATAGTTTTACCAACGCTCTTATATGGGTGTGAAGCGTGGGTGATGAATGTTGCAGCGAGGAGAAGGCTGGAGGCAGTGGAGATGTCATGTCTGAGGGCAATGTGTGGTGTGAATATAATGCAGAGAATTCGTAGTTTGGAAGTTAGGAGGAGGTGCGGGATTACCAAAACTGTTGTCCAGAGGGCTGAGGAAGGGTTGTTGAGGTGGTTCGGACATGTAGAGAGAATGGAGCGAAACAGAATGACTTCAAGAGTGTATCAGTCTGTAGTGGAAGGAAGGCGGGGGTAGGGGTCGGCCTAGGAAGGGTTGGAGGGAGGGGGTAAAGGAGGTTTTGTGTGCGAGGGGCTTGGACTTCCAGCAGGCATGCGTGAGCGTGTTTGATAGGAGTGAATGGAGACAAATGGTTTTTAATACTTGACGTGCTGTTGGAGTGTGAGCAAAGTAACATTTATGAAGGGATTCAGGGAAACCGGCAGGCCGGACTTGAGTCCTGGAGATGGGAAGTACAGTGCCTGCACTCTGAAGGAGGGGTGTTAATGTTGCAGTTTAAAAACTGTAGTGTAAAGCACCCTTCTGGCAAGACAGTGATGGAGTGAATGATGGTGAAAGTTTTTCTTTTTCGGGCCACCCTGCCTTGGTGGGAATCGGCCGGTGTGATAATATAATAATATATATATAAGGCATAAATTAATGTCCTCCTCTAGAAGGATATATTAAAATGTTTCTCCTAGAGGCTTTATTCATCAAAAAAGTTTTACTGACATTGAAAACATTAATATAGGCTACAGATACAAAACTTTACTCAGAATTCTCAGAAATTATGAATCACAATAAAATGTGAGACGGTGCTTGCATGAGAGGCTATGGTAATGGAGACAGAGCAGCAACTCACGCTTTTCCCCATTAGCAGCCAACTGCTGATCTCTGAGTGTGCAGTGGAAGGCTGCATCTGGCAGCTTCGCAGAACATAGCCACAGCCACTGCTCATTATATAAGTAGTTCAAAGTGTCATCTCCACTCCGGCTCACTGACTATCACAGATAACATATGAATCCTGCCCAAGAATGTCAAAAAAATGACAAAGAGATTGTGGTATGGATTATTGCAACGGCGACGCTGGACATTATCTCAGCACTGAACAACAGTTAGCGTCCCATGTTAAATAAACACTTCCAACAACAAACACTAAACATACAGATAAACACAAAATGTTCAGAGATATGTTACACTGTTCTTTTCACTGGCTTTCACGAGGCAAAAAATATTCCTCAAAACTGAATTCTAAATCCACCTTGTCTAGAATATTTGGTGATATTACTAGAGAGTTCTTAAAGCACAGAGATATACAGTGAGATAGAGCACTTTTAAGCCCTTCAGATCTGGCAACTAATATAACAGGTTACTTTTAATGGCGTAGGATCTCAAGACAACAACAAGGAATTACTTTAAGGAAGGAATAAGGACTCGAGATTACTAGAACTTTTGATACTTCGTTGAAATAATTGTTCTGTGTTTGCCAGATCAGTTCTGCAAAAAATCCTAGTGGATTATAATAATGATAATGATTATAATAATTTCCACTGGGAAGCACTAAATCCGCAAGGATCATATTGCGTCTAATCTCCAGAGAAATATAATCTTTGCATTATGGTCTGGTCTCCACGCCTCGAAAACTGTTGGCCCTTGTAAAAACTATGTTGCTGCCAGCAGTGTGATGACTGTCAGACGTGCAGGAGATTACTGGGAGGGAGGGAGGGGAATCAGGAGAAGGGGGAGCATAGGGGACGGGGAGAATAGGGGAGGGGGAGCATGGGAGAGGGAAGGGGAAACGGGAGACGGAAGGGGAGGTGGGCATTTACCAGAAGATATGCTGAGACCGAATATTCAGTTTCGGATAAGTCTTTCACTCTCTCTCTCTCTCTCTCTCTCTCTCTCTCTCTCTCTTTCTGTGTCTCTCTCTCTCTGTGTTTGTCTCTCTCTTTGTATATCTATCTCTTTCTCATTCTTTTTACACAGGAATTTACAGGGTTAGGTTAAGGTTCCTAACCTTATTTACAGGCTAAGAGTTGTTATCTGCATTTCTCTCTCTCTCTCTCTCTCTCTCTCTCTCTCTCTCTCTCTCTCTCTCTCTCTCTCTCTCTCTCTCTCTCTCTCTCTCTCTCTCTCTCTCTCTCCCGCTAAGTATTATCCCATAAATTGAAAAAACGAACCAAAATCAGTGAACTTCTCTCGCCAAACATTCATTTTACCATCAGAAAAATTTGCAATTTCCAAAAACTGACTGATTGACGTAAAAAATCTAACTCAACTCGCCTTTACAATGGTATTATATTATGCCGACAGGACAATGAGTTTGTGTCGAAAAACAGCATTTGAAAATTAGTTGTAATCACAGATAAAACACGTAACAGTTCATTACTGTTCCCTCGAATGTAAATTTGTAGTGAGTGGAAAAGTACAGCATTCCTAAGCCTTCTTATTGAACCAGTTACAATGTAACATTGGAAGCTGTTGTTTACTAGAGTCAGAGGTGTATGTAACCGCCCTTAGCTTGTAAATAAAGTTAGGAACCTTAACCTCACTTTGTACAACCCTGTGTTAAAAAAATGAGAGAGAGAAAACGTTAAAATTAACTTCAGTTTTGTTTAGTAGAGAGAGATAACGTTAATATTAAGGTCAATGTTATTGCTAAGAGAGAGAGAGAAGGTTAACATCAAGTTCGATGTTGTTTAGTAGGTAGATAGAACGTTAACATCAAGTTCAATGTTGTTTAGTAGGTAGATAGAACGTTAACATCAAGTTCAATGTTGTTTAGTAGGTAGATAGAACGTTAACATCAAGTTCAATGTTGTTTAGTAGGTAGATAGAACGTTAACATCAAGTTCAATGTTGTTTAGTAGGTAGATAGAACGTTAACATCAAGTTCAATGTTTGTGTCTCAGTCTTGGAATGTTATACTACACAAGATCATCAGTAAGTCTTAACCCAGACTTTGACTTAACAATTTTCTTCCCACAATAAGTCTGGCGACAAATATTTGTACCGACAAAGCATGACAACATATCTGCAATTAACATTTTTAACATTACAAATGTGGCAGGTAAACCTGTAAAATTTTTAGTAAGTTTATTCAGGTATACACAAATACATTTACATAGATTATTATACATAGTAGCTTATGTGTAGAGAACCTGGGACTTTTTTGGGTTATCCCAGGCTCTCGTATTCTGATGTGTGTGATAATCTGTGTGACTGTCTGTGTATACCTGAATAAGGTTACTAATTTCTTTGAAAATGTCTTTCAAATCATTGACGTACATTTTATATATTGTAATTGAGTCGTCTGGTAAAATTTCAGGTAGGATTAAATGAGATTTAGAGTTTTCACTATTTTGCCCAACACTAAATTCGCTTTTTCTCACTTTCCTTGTACCTTCGTCTCTCTCACTTCTCTGTCCTAACTCTGGTTAAGCTAGCTCACATATTGAAGTGAATCTGGAGTAACTGTATCTTCCATACGTTGCACTGCACACCATTCTTCCGAATTTCCAAAATTTGGATCTATGCCACTAATAAAAATAAGAAAGTTGAACAATGGTCAGAATTTCATTGTCTTCATCTAACATTGCCGAAAATGTTTAAAATGTTTTCTAGTTAATGTTTCAAAATTTATTCTAGCATATTGTTAACAGTGAAACACCTGATGAGTGATGATGCGGTTGAATTGACTCTCCAGATGAAAACACACGTAGTAAGACACGTTTGTTCTTCACTTCGTCATGCACTTATCCTCAAACTCATCAGTGAACTCTTCATTAAGCCACTGTGTGGGCGAAACGTTGTCAATAAAAGATTACATTATACTTCATATGCGTCTGCTTACCCATCGCGTCTGTATTTTATAATATTTATCTCTGTGGTTGTACGTCATATTTAGCTATGGTAGTTGCACTCTGCATTTGCAATTTGGTCTATTAAAGACGTTTGCTGAAGAGACGTAGATCTTTTCAGTCAGTTCAACTTTTTTCTACTTTCTTCCCCTTGAAGCAATGAGAAATTCTCATCATGCTTTTAATAGTGACTTGGGCAATATTTTAGTCATAAAACAAAGATTTCTTCATTGTATGTCAGACTTGGTCGCTGAAAAAAAAAAAATCGAGCTAATCTGTGCAGTAAATGCCCTGTATTTTGATCCAAATTTTCTCATTTTTGAAGATGATGCTATTGCAGCCAATGCATTAAAGGCACCTCAAGCTTTCCTTTTAACGATATGCATCTCTGCCACTGCATTTTTGCTATCTGTGCTACGCGACAATCACAGAGCCCCCTTATTAACTCTCTCCTGTGGTGACAGTTTCTGTATAACGTTTACGTCGGAAGATCTACAAGGCTACCTGATAGGACAGGTTCATGTACCCTGACTGACAACTCACTCGCGCTTCCCAGATGTTCGATAAATGCTGATACATATTATGTTATGATTGCTAATGTTATGAATGAAAAGAAATTGGATGTCGTAGCTCTAAGTGAAACGAAGCTGAAGGAGGTGAGTTTCAGTGGGGAGAGATAAATGGGATTAAGTGAGGAGTATCTGGAAGAGATAGAGCTAAGGAAGGGGTGGCAATAATGCTGAAGGATCAGTTATGGAAGGAGAAGAGGGAATATAATTGTATAAATTCAAGGATTATGTCGATTAAAATAAGGGCCGGATGGGAAAAGTGGGCCATAATAAGTGTGTATGCACCTAGAGAGGAGTATAGAGGAGAGAGAGATTGATTTTGGGAGATGTTAATCGAGTGTGTAACATCTTTTGAACCAAGCGAGAGAGTAATTTTTGTAGGGAATCTAAATGCTAAGGTAGGAGAAACACATTTAGAGGGTGTGGTAGGTAAGTTTGGGGTGCCAGGTGTAAATGACAATGGGAGTTTGGTTATAGGTAATATATATTTTAAGATAAAGAGGATAAATAAGTATACAAGATATGATATAGGGCGTAATGACAGTAATTTGTTAACTACGTATCGGTAGATAATAGAATGCTGGGTGGACTCCAGGGTGTACGTGTTTATAGAGGGACCACAGATATATCGGATCACTTTTTAATTGTTGCTACAGTGAGAGTAAAAGGTAGATGCGATACAAGGAAAATAGAAGCAGCAAGTAAGAGAGAGGTGAAGGTTTATAAACTAAAGGAGGAGGCAGTTAAGGTAAGATATAAACAACTATTGGAGGATAGATGGGCTAGTGAGAAGATACGCAATGGGGTCGAAGATGTATGGGGTAGGTTTAAAAATGTAGTGTTAGAGTGTTCAGCAGAAGTTTGTGGTTACAGGAAAGTGGGTGCAGGAGGGAAGAGGAGCGATTGGTGGAATGATGATGTAAAGAGAGTAGTAAGGGAGAAAAACTTAGTATGAGAGGTATTTTACAAAGTATAAGTGATGCAACGAGGGAAGAGTATATGGAAAGAAAAAGAGAGTTAAGAGAGTGGTGAAGCAATGTAAAAAGAGTGCAGATGAGAGAGTGGGTGAGATGTTATCAATAAATTTTGTTGAAAATAAGAAAAAGTTTTGGAGTGAGATTAATAAGTTGAGAAAGCCTAGAGAACAAATGGATTTGACAATTAAAAATAGGAGAGTTATTAAATGGAGAGTTAGAGATATCAAGAAGGTGGAGGGAATATTTTGAGAAATTGTTAAATGTTGATGAAGATAGGGAAGCTGTGATTTCGTGTATAGGGCAAGGAGGAATAACATCTTGTAGGAGTGAGGAAGAGCCAGTTGTGAGTGTGGGGAAATTTCGTGAGGCAGTAGGTAGAATGAAAGGGGGTAAGGCAGCTGCGATTGGTGGGATAAAGATAGAAATGTTAAAAGCAGTTGGGGATATAGTTTTGGAGTGGTTGCTGCTATTATTTAATAAATGTATGGAAGAGGGTAGGGTATCTAAGGATTGGCAGAGAGCATGCGTAGTTCCTTTGTATATAGGCAAAAGGGACAAAAGAGAGTGCAAAAATTGTAAGGGAATAAGTCTGTCGAGTATACCTGGTAAAGTGCATGATAGAATTATTATTGAATAAAGAAGAGTAAGACTGAGAGTTGAATAGCCCATGAACAAGGAGGCTTTAGGAAAGTAAGGGAGTGTGTAGACCAACTGCTTACAGTGAAACATATAGGTGAACAGAATGGTAAGGGTAAAGAGGCTTATATGGCATTTACTTGATTTCGAAAAGGCGCATGACAAAGAGGATAGAGGATCAATGTTGCAGATGTTGCAGATATTTGGAATAGGAGGTAGGTTACTGAAAGAAGTGAAATTTAGGAAAGAGTAAGGTGATGAGGATATCAAAAAAAAATAAGGGAACGGAAGATTGGATATCAGGTTGGAGGAAGAGAGTATGGGGGAGGTGAATGTATTGAGATATTTAGGAGTGGACGTGTCAGCAGATGGGTCTATGAAAGATGAGGTAAATCATAGAATTGAATGGCTTCGAGTGTGTATTAATCTGTAGTGGAAGGAAGGCGGGGTAGGGGTCGGCCTAAGAAAGCTTGTAGGAAGGAGGTAAAGAAGGTTTTGTGAGAGGGGCTTGGACTTCCAGCAACCATGCTCACGCATGGTTGCTGGAAGTGTGTACAAGGTAACATTTATGAAAGGATTTAGGGAAACCGGCAGACCAGACTTGAGTCCTGGAGATGGGAAGTACAGTGTCTGCACTCTGAAGGAGGGGTGTTAATGTTGCAGTTTTATAACTGTAGTGTAAGTACGCCTCTGGCAAGACAGTGTTGGAGTGAACGACTGTGAATTTTTTTCTTTTTCGGGCCACCCTGTCTTGGTGGGAGATTACTGATGTGTTAATAAAAATGTGGAACGAGGCTGGTTATAGTGCTTAGAAATATAAGCTAAGAACACAAGCTAAAAGAATTAAACCTTATGAGATGAAAGGAGAGAATAAGGGAAGACATGATAAGAACATAGAAAGTACCAAGATGAACTGATTGAGTGGAGAGGGATAGACAGGTAGGCATGAAACAGGTAGAGAAGGGTACAGTTGGAAACTAAACACAGACTAGTAATATGGATGTCTGGAAGTACTTCTTCGGATTTAGGATGGTCGGGAAATGTTCTGACGTTGACGTGATAGAGACAGTCTTCAAACATTGTTTTGGTAGTTGGAATGACAAGATACACGAAGCTAGGAGTGGCAACTTAAGAGACAGGACCAGGAGCTGAGACTCTTACACACACACACACACACACACACACACACACACACACACACACACACACACACACACACACACACACACACACACACACATCACACACACACACACACATCACACACACACACACATCACACACACACACACATCACACACACACACATCACACACACACACACATCACACACACACATCAACACATCACACACATCACACACACACATCACACACACACATCACACACACACACACACACACACATCACACATCACACACACACATCACACACACACATCACACACACACATCACACACACACATCACACACACACACACACACACACACACACACACACACACACACACACATCACACACACACATCACACACACACACATCACACACACACACATCACACACACACACATCACACACACACACATCTCACACACACACATCTCACACACAATCTCACACACTCACACACACACACACACACACACACACACACACATCACACAATCACACAATCACACAATCACACACACATCACACACACATCACACACACATCACACGCACACACACACACACACACACACACACACACACACACACACACACACACACAGAACACACACTCACACAAGGTAAACATAACCAAGAAGGAGGGGAAGAAGTTTCTATGTGAGCTTGACACCTCAAAAGCGGTGGGACCAGACAATATCTCTCCGTGGGTCCTTAAAGAGAGAGCAGAGATACTGTGTGTGCCATCAACAAAAATCTTCACCACATCGACTGAAACTGGGCAACTCCCTGAGGTATGGAAGATGGCAAATGTGGTCCCAATTTTTGAAAAAGGAGACAGACATGAGGCAATAAACAACAGACCTGTGTCACTAACGTGTATAGTATGCAGTCATGAGGAAGATCAGGAGGAGAGTGGTAGAGCACCTGGAAAGAGACAATTATATAATCGACAACCAGCACTGTTTCAGGGAAGGAAAATCATGTGTCACAAACATACTGGAGTTTTATGACAAGGTGACAGAAGTAAGAAAAGAGAGAGAGGGGTGAATAGACTGCATTTTCTTGGACTGCAAAAAGGCCTTCGACACAGTTTTTCACTATAGGTTACTGCAAAAGCTTGAGGAACAGGCACACATAACAGGAAAGGCACTGCAATGGATCAGAGAATACTTGACAGGGAGGCAACAACGAGTCATGGCACG